>NW_008630390.1:15479-17560 GCF_000691845.1 Merops nubicus
TAAGGTCACCTGGGAGCCTTCTCCTCTCCAGACTGAACAGCCCCAACTCTCTCAGTCTCTCCTCACAGCAGCGCTGCTCCAGCCCGCGGATCATTCTCGTGGCCCTTCTCTGGACACGCTCCAGCAGGTCCACGTCCCTCTTGTAATGGAGCCTGTCCAGGTCCCTCTGGATGGATCCCTTCCCTCCAGCGTGTCAGCTGCACCACACAGCTCAGTGTCGTCAGCAAACCTGCTGAGGGTGCACTCAATGCCACTGTCATTAATGAAGATATTAAACAACACCAGTTGAAACATTTAGGTTGGAAAAGAACTTTAAGATCATCAAGTCCAACCATTAACCTAACTCTGCCAAGTTCACTGCTAAACCATGTTCCTAAGCACCATATCTACAAGGCTTTTTAACCACATGCCAGGATGGTGACTCAACCACCTCCTTGGGCAGCTTGTTCCAGATCTTGATAAACACTTTCAGAGATAATATTTTTCCTAATATCCAACCTAAACCTCCTCTGGCGCATCGTGTGTCCAGGCACCCACCTCTCTATCCTTTCAGAGAATTGTAGAGAATGATAAGGTCTGCCTTGAGCTTCATTTTCTTCGTACCAAATAGTCATAGTTCCCTCAGCTGCTCCTTCTTAGATTTGTGCTCTGGGCCCTTCACCAGCTTTGTTGTCCTTGTCTGGGGCTGCTTCAGCACCTTGATGCTTTGCTTGCAGTGGAGGTCCCAAAACTGAACACAGTATTTGAGGTGTGGCTCTACCAGTGCTGAGCACAGGGAGATGGTAATTTCCCTAGTCCTGTTTGCTACACTTTTTCTGACACAAGCCAGGATGCTGTTGTCTTTCTTGGCCACCTGGGCACACTGCTGGCTCATATTTAGCAGGTTGTCAATCAGTACCACCAGGTCTCTTCTGGGCTGCTTTCCAGCCACTCCTCCCCAAGCCCGTAGCATTGCAGGGGTTTGATGTGGCCCAAGTTCAGGGCCTGACACTTTGCCTTGTTGAACCTCACACAGCTGGCCTCCTCATGCTCAGTAAAACTTAATTTTTTTTTTTTTTCTGATCAGTAGACCTTACATATCAATTGCTTTGTATTTTAAACAGACTAACAGAAATTTTTGCTAATCACAAGTCTGTTGGAGAGTAGCTTTTTCATGACAGTTGTTGAAACAGAGGTATTGGCTAATGCCTCATTTTCTTTTACAATTTTTTTTTCTGAGTCAAAGCATAAATGCTGCTCTTTGCTGCAAATACTGTGCTTTCAGTTTTCGTGCTAAAGGCTACACTAGCTCTTGATTCTCAACCATCATCAGTAAAAATGGAGATAAAAGCAAGATGACTGCATTATTTCAGCCTGAGCGCAGTTCTCCTCTCCAAGCTTGACATGAAGGCAGCAAGACATTGGATGCAAGATAAAACATTAATTTTTCATTGATGTATAGGTTGCAAAATTTTGCCTGAATGTTGCTGTAATTGTATACTTCAGCTGCACATACATTGCAAAAATTTGGTGGGTTTCCACAAAAATACTGGAAGGGCTAGATCCAAGGTTTTTTAACTTGGAACTAGTAATTTGGTTTTAGTTAGGAGGGGTAAAACTACTGTCGTGACTTTCTACTTATTCTTGTCTTCACTGGCAGTTGTTTGATCCAGGCACTTTTGAATGCAGTATAGAAAAGATTTCTCACCCTTCTTTCATCCATCAATCTTTTGGAATTTATTTGAGAATTTCATTTGTACCTGGACAGTGGAGAGATTTATCTTATAAAGCTTGCCACTGGCTAAAAGTATCTTAGAATTAGTTTAAGCTATTGTCAGTGTTCCTTTTTCTGATGGTAGATGACAATATACTGGAACGAATTAATACTGAACATAAATAGAAAAGCTGCTCTATGGTGCTGCTTTTTATACAGCTAGAAGATTTTCTGTTAAGAACAAGGATATTCTTTTATGTTCCAGAGATGTGTGGCAGTTTTGGAGATAAAAATATATTTATTTAAAAAAATATTATCTATATGAATGACTGGTCTGCTTCACAACAGAAGTGTTTGTGTTCTGGTTCCGTGTAAAAAGTGGTTCAGG
>NW_008630391.1:0-9858 GCF_000691845.1 Merops nubicus
ATATATATATCTGCCCACGTCATTCCTACTAGGCGGTTACCTGCACAACGTGTGGGATCTGAGGTCTTCGTGTATATTGCATGGGAAAATTAGCTGCTTAATAAAACCTGCACTCTTAAATGTCAGGCCTTATAGAGACTTTTTAAATGCTTAATTGAATATTTTACTCCCAGACTCAAGAATCTGGTGTTATCTTTGACCTTTTTCATTTACCATTCTTCATATCAGTCCCTTACTAGAATGTGAAAAAATTTTCTTTTAGAGTTCCTTCAAAACTTGAGGGAGGAAAATTCATCACAGCTAAAGCTCTCAATGATGCTGTAGCTATTTTCTGTCTTAAGAACTGTGATCTTTTCATCAGCATCCATCTTTTGAGGTCTGACATGCTGCCACTAAAATTATCTTCTGTTTTATCATTTAGAAATTGTTTTCTGCCTTTCTGCAATCTGGTCACTGACTCCCCTAATTTAATTTCACATTCATCCTCTTTAAATCACTCTATAGCTCCACCTTCTCTGCTATCTCTCATTTTGTTTCTTTCTGTTAACTGCAGAGAATCTTCCTCCTGACACAATCCACTACGCACTTTCTATTACATAACTCTCTGTGTTGCCAGAGCAAGTTAATAATCATCTGCTGTATGACCTTCTTTGTCAAATTGCTCCCTCAACCCCACTTACACTGTGAGAACTGTTCCTGCTGCTAAGTACATTGTTATGGGTTTCCATTGCCCATCGCTTGCATTCATTGCTTTGAATGTGCTTTAATGTATACAGCAGTACTTTAATAAATATTTGGGGTTTTTTTTCTTTGCATTTCCTGGCTTTCTCCATGGTCACTGAAATCAGTAGTTTTAATTATTTTTTTTCCAGTGATTTCAGTACTGCAGTGGGCTTTGATTGGGACCCTGTAATGAGTTTTCATAAATGACTTTGTCTGTCAGATGTGACATTTGCCCTCAATGTGCTTTTAAACACCGGGCTAGTCACCCATGAGGTAGAGGTAGGTCACCTCAACAGAAGAGAAAGGAATGGAATGATTCTCTCAACATTTTGAATGAAACCATGTTAAAGAAATGGCTAAACTTGCAGGAGGTTTGTAAAGGTCTTAGAATATGAAAAAGTGCTGCATGGTTAGCAAGAATAATTGACGATAAAATTTAATATCAGACAAGTTAACAGCAGCTACTTTAGAAGAGAATGATTTCTGTAAAAGTTAAGTGTCTACCTGCTATACCAGTCTGGTACCACTGGGTCTTTTCAGCTGCTCATTGAAGTGATGCTATTACTTTAAGTGTTGGTACTGATGGTATTACTGTAAGTGCTATTTTTTGTAACATTACACCATGAAGAAGAGAGGTGTTCTTCAGGAGAAGTCTGAAAGGGGGGAAAAAACAGGAAGGGGAAAGAATAGTTATTTAGTGAAAATGTTAATAAACATGCAACAACTAAATAATTACTTAAATGAGTGATGTGAACATCATCATGATTTTAGCTAGAAAAAAATCTTTTTACACCATGTAGAACCATCTACAAAATACAGAAGAGCTGGCTGTATTGCCTGCAATAGAATGCCTGGCTTCTATTCCTAGCATATGCCCATCAATTTTTAATATTTATAAATTCTTTCAAGTGCATTTTTGGGAAAGGTTTAATTTATGTTATGGTTTTGCTTGTTTTCATACACACATTTTAATAAGGCTTGGACTGGTACCTGATAGACCTTCCTTCCTAGAAACCCTTCTTACTAGAATAACTGATTTTATTTGAAGTTTTGACAGAATACAATTTAAAGTAAGCCCCAAAGTAAACTGTGCTTAATTTGAGAACAATTTAAGATCAGGCTTAAGCATTAGGTCAATATTGTAAGATGGTTTCTTCCTTGTTTACAGCACCAATAATTTATTTAAATTGAGTGTAAAGTAGAATTTCTTATTCCATGTGTGCCTATAAGCAATCTCTAGTGAATACGATTGTTTATCCAAATCACTGTGTTTTCTTTGTCCATTTTATTTTCTCTTCTTTTGGAACATTAGAGTGGAACAATTTTCCTGAAGAAAGATCAAGTTAATATTTTATGAGATAGACAACTTTCAGAATTCCTTTTGAGTTCTGTTAAATTGAACATGTGAAAATGAAGTTGTAAAGCTTACAGTAGCAGTGGAGCATTTTGCTGGTCTGAAGGATGAAATGACATGGAGCTGTCCAGGGAAAACTGATTTTCATCTCTGTGAAGTGCATCATTATTATTCAGTGTGATTGATCAAGGAAAGTATTCACTTTATTTAGATCAAGTAAAGCCACAACCAAACTACTCTGTACACAGCCAGTATATGCCCTTTTGTCTAGTCTAAACCAAACTAATAGACTTTTCTATTTTGTTACAAAAAGTAGCCTGGTTCCAGCAACTGAGAAATATTGAAATATATTGTGAGACTGACTAGGTGAAAAACAGTCCACTTGGGCTATTTGTAAACAACTCCAATTAAGTCCATTATCTTATTAGACAAATGTCAAGTGACTTAACATGTCTTGTGATTTGGGTTTGGACCTGAAATTTCTGAGCTTTTGGAATGTTGAAACAAAAGATAGCTGAACTTATGAATGTGTTCTTAGAAAATTTTGTTTGATATCTCCTTTAGATTCATTGACAAGAAAAAATTATGCATTCTGAGGTCCGGAATGCTCTCTTTCATGGTTCACAAAAAGTTCTAGTTTTTATTGTTATTTAAAGCAAGGTTACAATGGGATTATTCCAGTGAGAAAACTTCACCTGTGTGGCACCTACACACGGATTTTCTGAACTCTGTTTAAAAGTCTAGTTTTAAACTAAAAGGGTAGAATGCAAATAAAAAGTTATCATTTGTTATATATTGACCCTGTACTTAACTACGTGTGAAAAAGAGCACAATTCACGCTCTAAGAAACTTGCAATCAATGAGCTAAACCAGATCATGACCAGAGTCAGTTTCTGAAGAAAAGAACACCTCTGTAGACTAGATCAATGTGAGAGATGGTCATAGACCTTCATCCAGCTATGGCAAGAAAAGTATTTGAAACATTTTATCGGATTATGTCGATTTTTCCTTTCTGTATCGGTAACTGATATTAGTTCACAGTATAAGGGAGCAGGAGATGCTCTTGCATCTTTTTTTAGAGTTCATAATGGTTATTCTACATAAATAGACTATGCTGACCCTCAGTCAGTGTTTCTTAGCTCTGCGTTTAAAGACAGAGATTTAAATATCCCAGCTGACAGATTAATAATGAAAAAACCACACACACACACAAAAATTCCACCAGAAAATAATTATTCTGCTTTCAGAACCAGGTTTAAATAAGTAGTAAATGAGGCAGAGGGCACATGCTGAAGAACAGTGCAAGGCAGATAAATTATGGAATGATCACTAGAGTTCTGTAGAAGGTTTGTTTCTGTTGCAGTTATAGAGTATTATCATGACTACGACAGCTGAGAGGAAGTGCCAAGCACGGTGAAACCTTTGTAAGGTGCTTATTCAAATTGCTGGCATAAACACCTTTGCAAAAATGAGTTTCCTAACCTAAGTCATTAATTTTCACTGAAAATATGGCCAATAAAGAAGGATTAAGGGATAAAAATGAACTTTATAAGATTGGAGAAGTCATTCAGTCACTTCAGTCACTTCAGTTTTATTCCACACCATCTGCCACCTCTACTACCAAAGTCAATCCATAGTGAAATTTGGAATGTAAGATTTATGAATACTGATGGTATCAGTATTTATGAATACTGATGGTGGTTATGTTTGTAGGTGAAATTATTTATGAAAACATGTTGAAATAAACCTAAACTTTTTTATGGATATTTAAGGAAAAAAAGGCTTATTTATGCTCCCCTGCTTGGCCTGGAATATTGAGAAAAGAGTTCTCACGTTTCCATTGTGGGGAAGATGATATGGATTTATTTGACAGGGGTTGGATGGGAAGTGTCCAGGAGCCAACCTTATAAATGCTAGAAGGTGTAGCTGGCACAATGTTTCAAGAAACTTAACTAGTCCAGGACAGGACAATCTAGTTTATTCTTACTCAAAACATGTGGGAGAACTGGGAAGAACAATGCACAGTACTTTATTCCAGGCAGACAGTAAAGATGAAATCTATAAACAAAAGGCCTACCTGAACAATGAAGAATAACTGGATGACTGATTTTATTTGGTTGTGATACAGACACTGCCTTCTTCCAACATCAGCTGCTGGTTGTGATCCATACACATAATGAATTTCTTTCATCTCAGGATGTCCTTGAGTATACCTCATTCCCTACAATTTACCTTAAAACACAACCAATCAAGCAAACAAAACCAACAAGAAGCAATCAAACAAATTTAAAACCAAAACAAAACAAAACAAAAGAAAACACACAAAAGCTGTATATAATCTATGCAAAAATACCCCAAAATTAGCTCTGCAAAAGCCAATCAAAGATAAATATGGCTTATATAAGATATTGTTTAAAGATTGACAATCTTTCCCGCATTTAATATTTCATTTAATGAAGATGAATATATAAATTATTTCTTGGATTATTTATGTTTTCTTGTCCTTCTGTCATGACACAGCTATTGTTAGTTATAGAGCTTCTATTAAAGAACTTGTTTCATCAGGTTTATCATTCTGCACTTGCTGCTGCAACAGCTAACATTACCAGTGAACAACAAAATTGAGAACAATACAGCTGATATATTTTACCCTTTATCATCCTTACCCTAATTTAATTCAACACAGACTATTATTTGCATTATTTTGAAAGCAAAAAGATGCTTCCTGTGGAATTGCATCACTATTCTTACTCTATTATGTGTGAGTCAACACAGCATCCAAAACAGGGATTGTACAAACTTCATTTGTGATAATAAACTTAATGAGCAGCATTGAGAAATGTCTAAAGAACTGAATTATGATGACATAGTATTTGCCAAACAGAGCTGTGTATTTTTTTTTGTGTTTCATTAAAAACACACTAGTTCTTTTGGCGTGCAATTGAAAATGAAAGTAGCAATGTGCATTTGAAACATCTGCCATGCTGGGCGATCACTGGAAGGGAAACAATCTCCAAAACAGATATAAGATGTAAAATTTGAACACTCAGAACTTAGTCCTTTTGAAATAAGATGGTTATAGTGTTTTGTTATGTTTTCTGTTGCTGAATCAGTAAAATTCCCCAGTTTTAGTGTGCATCATTGACAGGAAAAGGGAAGAGGGACCAATATACAAGACTTATTTCATTAAGAGATATAAAAGCCCTGTTTAGTATCAGAGGAAATGGCTGAAAACAGTGGTTTGCCAAACAAAGTGGATAGCACCTAACTTGGTCACTACGTGCAACAACAGCAGAAAACAAAGAAAAATACTTACAAGGCTTCCTAGCTATAGACTGGAATTTGCCTGACACCAAATAATCCTCTGGACTCAAACCTGAAGGATATCTTTATTCAATAGCTTCCATGCCAGATGAATTCAGCATCTATAAGACAACATTATGAAGAACAAATCCAAAAGAAACTTACTACAAAAAAGAAACAACAGAAACTTAAAAATGAAACCAAAGTTTTCATAGGAAATAGATTGGTCTGAAAATAAACATATCCCCTTTTGACCTAGGAGTATCTGAGACTTCTGTATGAGTCTAACAGTTATGACTAAAGATGTACATGAGACTCTGGTACTTCCAAAGTGGCATTTAAGAGCATGGAGATGATATTCCAGAGAATTTAAAAAAAAAAAAAAATTGAATTAAACTCTTAAATGTAAAATTATGCAGATAGGAAGGGAAAAAAAGACACAGAGACAAGCTATGTTAGTTCTGCTATGGACTGGGAGAGTTTATATAACGTCTCTGAAAAATAATAATAGGTGTGAGGAAAGTGAGAAAAAAATAGGATAGATATGCCCCATATTTCAGGTTTCATACTGAAATTAAAGTTGAAAATTTAAAAATATTTTTGCTTCAATTTTTCATCAGTTGGAACGTACTTCTTTTTTTTTAAAAAAAAAAAAGTTCATTTAAATATTTGGCTTGCAACATGTCGTGGTGAGTGCCCCAGCCACATCCCAGCCACACATTAGGACAAGTTCTGAGCATGTAATAGCTCTTTCCTCTGCTCTCAGTTACACAAGAGTGGAACTGTGGAGCACAGGAGCCATCACTTTTGTTAAATGAGTACAGATCTGAATGCCTGGGATCACATCAACAACACTAGAAAGCCACAGAAAGCTAAAGGCAAAGATCAATAATGAAAAAAAAAAAAAAAACACAATTTTTTTCTGTTTTTTTTAGAATTTCTACATAGACTCTGAGTTTATTGTAAGACAAAGTGAGTAGGAGTGCTTCAGAACTTTTAGATTTTAGTCAGTCTGAAAACAAACAAGAAATGGATATACAGTGACAAACACCAAGAGTCTATGCTACAATGCAGTCAACAACTGTGGACCAAGGATTCTCTAGTTAACAAACAGACAATTTAGACAGACTGTGTCGAGAATTTCTGTGGTATTTCTGCAGAGCAGACTTCTCTAGTGAAGGTCTCCCAGCAAGTGGAAAATATTTACAGAATTTTTGTTAATAATTTCAAAGAGGACTCACCATATGAATGTCACCCCTATATCACTAATTTTGCTGTAATGTAGTTACCAGAAAAATAATTGTGTCCTAGTCCAAATTTGTCCTACCCAATGAAGTACAGTAGTCATCCTTTTTAATCTAATATTTATCATCTTTTTAACAAACATCAGCTGCCAAAACACAGCTGTTACTTTTTGTTCTCGTATTCTTTGGATTTTATAGCATTTATATAGAAAAAAAAATTTAATTTCTCACCACTACATGGAAGGAAGCTCCTGCTGGTGTTTAATGTTTTAGATTATCTTGAGTCTTTCTTTTATCCTTAAAATTAATCATACAATTCCAGTCACCAGTTCTTGTAGTTTAACCCTGGTAGGCAGATAAATCTCACAGAGCTACCCACTTACAGCAGGATGGTGGAGAGAATCAGAAGGTAGAAGTGGAAAAACTCATGGGTTGAGATAAAGACAGTTTAATAAGGAAAGCAGAATCTATATGCAGAAACAATGCAAAATAAAAAAATTAATTCGTTTCTACCCATCAGCAGGCAGATGTTTAGCCATTTTCAGGAAAGCAGGGCTCCATCATAAATAACTGCTACTTGGGAAGGCAAATGCCATGACTGAACATCCCTCCTTCCTTCCTTTTCCCACGGATTTTATTGCCGAGTATGACATCATATGGTATGGGACATCCTTTTGGTCAGATGGGATCAGCTCTTCTGGCTGTGTCCCCTCCTAAATTTTTGTGCATCCCCAGCCTACTTGTTGATGAGGTGGTGTGAGGAGCAGAAAAGGCCTTGATGCTATGTAAGCACTACTCAACAACAGCTAAAACATCCCTGCGTTACCGACACAGTTTTCATCACAGATCCAAAACATAGCACCACATGAGCTACTATGAAGAAAATTAACTCTAGCCAAGCTCTTTTGGCCAACATCAATAGACTACTGCATTGTAGTTCATAATAAGCCCTCACACATCAATAGGGACCATTACATTGCGGCATTAGCAGAATACAATTTTTGCAGTTTACACCGTGCTTAGGAACTGCTTCTATGGTCTACCAGGAGCTAAGTATTTCAGACTATATACAACTTATTAACTTGGTCCATCTTATATAGATAACATCGAATCACTTTCGTTGGAAGACACCTTTCAGATCATCAAGTCCAACTATTAACCCAGCACTTCCAGGTTTTTAAGATTTCCTCCTTGAAGAATGTCCAGCCTTTCTGGACCCCTTTGCCCTTCAGGACAGCTTCCCAAGGGAGTCTGTCAACTAGACCCATAAACAGGCCACAGTCTGTCTTCCAGAAGTCCAAGGTGGCAGCTCTGCTAACATCCCTCCTATCTTCTCCAAGAATCAAAAACTCTATCATTTCAGGATAGTTGTGCCCAAGATGGCCTCCATCCATCACATCACCCACAAGTCCTTCTCTGTTCACAAAGAGCAGATCTAGCGGAACACCTTCCTCACCAACTATGTCAGGAAGTCATCTTCAACACACTCCAAGAACCTTCTAGACATAGCTTCACTCTATCTGCCTGTGACTGTAGGCAGGTAGGCCACCCAAAGGACTTCAGAGCTTGTATGTGTGAGAGAAGGTGATGTGGCCCATGGAATGTTTACTCCTTGCTCTGCCACACCGTGAGGTGGATCAGCTCCCTCAGTGCTGCCTTTGGTGCCTTTCTTCAAACCTGGTTAGGTGAAACATTTGGAAGAAGGTGTTGTGCTGTTTTGCTGCATTCCACAGAGCTCTTTTGAAAGAGTTGTTGCCTGGTTTTGTGCTGCATTGTGCTGCTAGGCCAGGTGGAAGAGGACAATGACAAAAAATAGTTATAAATAATTTATAATCAAGCCATTGAGCCTGGTCTTTGACAATGACATGTAAAAGGGTTGTGAACATATAGAAAATTTAAATTTTGTTTGAAAAATCAAACAGGTAATGAAAAAAAAAATTAAAAAGGGGAAGTTACTATTTTAACTCTTTTAAAACTATTTCAACTGTTTTAAAAGATTATTTCAATAACTCTTGACAAGGTAAGTGTGTGAAAGAATCTTACTGAAATGGTCCAAGAAACTTCATAACAGAAATTTATTTTTCAAATAATCATACTATCAGGCTTTTTATAAAGGGGGTGTCTGCAGCAAGACCTATAGTCTTATTTTCCAGTATGTATAAAAATCCTTTTTGCTGCTACAGAACTGACAATCTAAGGGTTTTTTTTCATGTCATTAACATATGTAATTTGTATTTAGATATTCCTGACATGTCAGCATTTAGATAATCCTGACATGAATTTTGCAGACAAAATTAATGATGCCAGCTTTTTCTTTTTTGGCTTTTGTTGAAATAATAACAAAAATTATACCAAGCAATTTTAATACCTGACTTTATAAGTTTTTGCTTTCCAGTACATCAACCCATTTTTTTTCGGCCCACATAAGTGTATGAAAACTGAATACACTGTCTCAGTATAATGCAATTCTGGGAAGTCATCCAAATCTAGGAATACTGTTTTATGATCAGCACATCAAAAATGGATAGATCATCTCATATTCAACTAAGAAAAGCATACAACCAAGGAGTTTGAAGCTGAGACTTTGTATTTTATAAAAATGATGCAAGAGACTTTCCTTACTAAGAGTGCCAGAGTTTGTAATCTTTGAAAGACCCTTTTCCATTTATAGTTCTTTTATTAACAGGCAATATAGTTCAAATAGTCTTTTATGCAGCCAAGATTTCTTCTATGCAAATGTTAAAGATTTGCACACAGAAACACAAAGCAGTGTTGTCTACAGTTTAAAATCTACCATAGCAAAGCTGCAATTAAACAGTGTCTCATTACCTGCAAAATCTTTCTTGTCTAACAGTCTTTCTGCTTCAGTAGTTTACTGGTTTTCTTACCCTGGAACCTGAAGGTTATTTGAAAAGAAACAGACAGACAATTTGTCTTTGCAGGAGGAGTAGATTAGGGATACAATTTAGAAAGGATGAACTCTGGAAGAAGCAGAGCTGAGTGTATAAAATAATATTGGAAATTGCTTTCCAGTGCTGTTTATGTTCTCTGGCTTCAAGAACATGCAGTGCAGGATGATGAGTGTCGGCTAATAAACATGACAACTCCAAAAGGGAGTCATGAAAAGACAGCAAAAACACCTGGTAAGTACAGCAGTACCCAGAAATCCCAGAACTTCAAAATCACAGGTTTGTAACAGCTGAGGAAGGAAGCAAGATATTAAATGAGCAGCCA
>NW_008630391.1:9889-11412 GCF_000691845.1 Merops nubicus
CAGGTCTGTTGCAGGTTACTTGCCATGGGAAATAACCTGCAAGTCAGGTTTTGTTGCTGTTGGTCTTTCCGTCTTTGTGATTTTGGAGCTTGTAGAATAGCCTGAGCACAGCCCTGCATTTCGGGTTATATTTCCTTTTACATAGCCTTTATCAATGAATCACTTTAAATAATAGACTTTTAGGTACAATGCACACTTATTGGCAATGGTTCACTTAAAATCTTCTCTTTAACCTTTAAGCTATTTCTTGCAACTAAATGGGTCATTTCAAAAGCAAGGTTCATTATTATATCAGGTGGAAGAAAATGCTCATTTAATCCTCTCAAGTACAATTTGCTCAAATGCTATCAAAAGCTGAAATGTACCACACAATTTTTATTATTTTTCTCTAGGAACTGAATGACAAAGTATGGGCTTAATTAGAAAGAATAAAGTCTTCCAGCACTGAAAAGGAGCAAAAGTCACAGGTCGTCTATACTCAAATGTTTTGGAACAATACGTTAGGCATAATAAACACACACACAAATAATACAAACCAAAAATAAACTCCAGTGAAGATAAAATCTGAAGTATTTATTTGCAGAAGTTTAACAGAGTAACAAAAAGGACAAACCAGTTGGATGAACTTGATTCAAAATATCCTTCACTCCTTGTCATCGAGTTTAAATTAAGTTCAAATCAATTTCTGATCTCATCTGCCCATCACATTCTGTGTGGACATTTCAAACCTGAGGCTAAAAACTGATGGAACCAATAATATGAAAAACAACTTGCTTTACCTTTAAATGGGCTCATGCATATCAAAATAATAAAAAGAAATAGGGCCAGAGGCTGACAGGAGAAAAGAGTCAACAGGGCAAAAAGCTGTGTATTTTGCTGTTCTTCAGTAATGTTGTTTTTATATCAAATTTCACCTCTCATAAATAAATGTCATTCACAATATTGAAATGATGTACTGGTAATGAGAAACTGTGCCAGCTGAAAGGGTAACATGACTAACAAAAAGAAGGTGAGGTGAGGCAAGGCAGGGAAAGGGAATGGGAAAGAGAAAAGACAAGAGAGGAGAGGAGGAGAGGAGAGGAGAGGAGAGGAGAGGAGAAGAATCTTTTCTAAATGAGAACATCTATTGCATTCTAATTCTACATCAGTTGAATTCTGAACCTTAGAAGGTACATTTAATGAAGTCATTTCATGTACTGTTCGAGACTATACAAGACACTCTGACCTCATTAGAGAGAAAAAAATCATGATTTAGACATCTGTATGGTGAATTACAAGGTTGAAGAAAACTATGGCAGATGCTATACAACATAACATGGATGGAATATCATTTTAGCAATATAATTAAACCTGCAGATGTTATAGACAAATGGAAAGAAGTATGCCACTTACAATTGGAAAGGGACAAAAAGAAGCTGAACTTGAAGACTATATGCATATTAATTTCTGAGTAGTTATCTATACACTGCAGGGGATATTCATGAATACAGGGTTCTGAACCTGAAAGTGTTCAAGTCCATAGG
>NW_008630392.1:0-1921 GCF_000691845.1 Merops nubicus
AGAATGCAGTGCATTTCTCTGAATGTTATATTAGGCTTTGGGGTTGGCTTTTAATATCCTTATTAATTTATGTTCACTTTTCATCCTTTTCCAGGTGAATGATACTCTTCTGGTTAATGAGCTGAAATCAAGAGACCCTGATCTCATGGCAACCAATGGTGTCATTCATGTTATTGATAAACTCTTATATCCAGCAGGTGAGTATTAGTTCATGGAATTTTTACACACTTTTCTGAATCTGTTTACATGTTATGTAGGTGCAGTAACATAAAGTTGATTCCTTTAAAGAGATAATTCCTATGTAGAATAAGAAACAGAAAATTTACCTAACTGCTCAATTTATGGAAGAACCTTGCTTGAAACCATGGCAACTCTTTGAAATTCTATGAAAGCCAAGTATATGGAAGACAAAATGCAATAGGCTATCTTTCCCACTAATATAAAAGAACAAGTACAGGTTTGTGTGAGTGTTTGGGAGTGGTTACAATTCCTGATCACTGTAAATGAAAGTAAAATGAACACAGATGTATGTTTCCTCTTACATGTCTATTTCTTTTGCCAGATCTGCCTGTTGGAAATGATCAGTTGCTCACAATCCTGAAGAAGTTGATTAAATACATTCAAATTAAGGTACTCTTTAAATAGTGATCCTTTCCTTTTTTTTTTAGCAGGGTCTTTGAAACCATGTATAGGTCATAAGTGATTTGCTGGTCCCTCTACTTCTTCAGAAGACAACACATTCAATAATTCCCAGTTACCCAAACATAATCATGAATGGTACACACTCAATGGTTAGAGTTTATGTTTTGTAACACTAAATAATTGTAGAATATTTGCATTTGGATGACTCCAATGTGAACTGGTCCAAATCTGCTCTTTGCTTCAGGTACGCTTTATCTCTCCAGCAAAACAAATAACTTCTAAATCTTTGAAGCAATCTCTCTTTGAATTAAATACTGAGTGACTAAATGGGTATGCTGTTAAATCCACCAGCTTCAATAGCCTTTGCAGAAAGATAGGTGACCTAATCTATCACAGCTATCCTCTTGAGATTACATTCTTCCTCAAGAATGACTGAAAGGACCCAGGCAAATAGCATAACCTAACTTTTAGATCAATGAAGCAGTGAATCTTACTCACACTCATTAGGAAACTAGAAAGCAAGTGCTCTTTGTTTTAAATTTTAAAATTACTTTTCTCTATTTATAGTTTGTTCGTGACAGTACCTTCAAAGAGATTCCACTGACGTTTTACAGTAAGTTCATTTTAAATGCTTCCAGCTGGATTTGAGATTGCTTTTTAAACATTGCCAGTTCCAGTTCCAACCTTGAAGATCTTTTTTTTTTTTTCAATTAAAAAGAAAATTTCTGGGAAAGTAGGGTGTGCCAATGAAGTACAGAAAGAGAAAGACTCCAAGTAGAATGTTTCTGGCTGTTGTGCTACTGTATGTATTTTTGTCCCTTTCCAGATGTGTGACAGGTAAGTAATTGTGAAATAAGCTGTTCAGACTTTCTGGTGTAAGGAAGATACATATGGAAAAGATTGTTTTTCGGTGAGTAGCCAAGGTTGAGTGCATGGTGCCAAGCAGAGTTGTACTGTCTCTCTTTTCCAAGACATAGAATTGCTGTACTGACTCTCCATGATGTATCATTGACCAAGTTCTGCACTGAGGTGTGTTCTTTTCCATACATGCTTCCAGAGGGAAAGATTGTACCTGTTCCACCTGTTTCCCACACGTCCATATATGAAGCTTGTATGAGAGAGAGTTGTTCTAACCATTTTCTCTTTAGGGAGTAAATGTAAAAAGGAATGTAAAAAGGAACCTTTTTTTTTACTGTCTTGGAGCCTTTCTTAGGGTTTTTATTTAGCTTCTACATATAAAGTAGAACCTCTTGAAGCAAACCGTTACAAGATCCTGCTG
>NW_008630392.1:1952-44461 GCF_000691845.1 Merops nubicus
TGAAGTTTGGATTGTGAAAGAATACAAGTTCAGGCAAATGATTAAATTTCTGTAGGACTCTACCCATGTTTCTCAGTAGGAATGGATACCTTAACATTAGGCGTTTGAAAACTGAGAACGGACACGATGAAGTTAAAAGACTCTGAGAACAAAGATTAGAATAATCTGCCTCGATGGCAAGTTGAATATGGGTCAACAGTGTACACCAGCAACCAAAAGGGCTAACTGAGTCCAAGCAAAAGGGCCAAGTACAGCAAATCTAGCCAGTTGAGGGAGATGACTGGCCCACTCTGCACTCCACTGATACAGACCCACCTGGAGTACTGTGGGCAGTTTTGAGTATTTCAATATAAGAAGAACATCAAGCTAATAGAATGTGTCCAGAGGATTACAACCAAGATGGTGAAAGGTCTCAAGAGCAAGACTTCTGAGGAGTGGTTGAGGTCACTTGTTTTTTTCAGCTTCAAGAAACGAAGGCTGAGGAGTGACCTTATAACAGTCTACAACTTCCTCATGGGGGACAGTGGAGGAGGAAGTACTGATCTCCTCTCTCTAGTGATCAGTGATAGGCCACAGAGAAATGGAATGAAACTTTATTAAAGGAAGTTCAGATTAGAAAGTAGAAGAGGATTCTTCACTGAGAGGATAGCCAATCACTGGAACAAGCTCCCCACGGAAGTCCTCATGCCACCAAGCCTGTCAGAGTTCAAGGAACACTTAGACAGTGCTCTTAGACGTGGTTTAGATTTAGGTAGTCCTGTGAGGAGCAGGGAGTTGGACTCAATGATCTTTATGAGTCTCTTCCAGCTCAGTATACTTTATGATTCTAAGAGTCCATCCCACACAGCCAGCAAGAGCAGCACAAGAAGCAGAGCCTGTAAACTGAAGTAAGGAAGGTCAATAAGAAAGTTGAATGCAGGAACAGGAAGGTTGAGACCTCTACCCGTGGAAGCCTCTCTACCAATGAATGGATACACATCAAATAATGATCTATTGGAGATGCTCAATGAATACTTGAGTTTGTATGATCTGTAGAGGGACAAACTGATCTCCCAGGAGCACCACAGTCATGCTCTCTATGATGTTCTCTGAAGTGTAAGAACAGTTCTGAACGTCAGAGGGTTTTCTCCATTTACTAGGTCGGCTCCCTAATGAAAAGGTCAAACTTTGAATTTAAGGTACATCAGAGAATTGTGCAAATCTTTGTGCAGGGGGTTGTATGAGTCATTATTATTATGTACCTCACTTTGTCATGGCTTTCATGATCAGTGGGTTCCATAAAGCAAAAGCAAAGGCAAATAGGATGCCAGCAGACTCCATTTGCAGGTAACTTGTACACACTACCACTTAGTAACTAGAACTACGATCCATTCTGTAGATCCCTTTGAGTCCATCCATTCATATCTGTGATTTTATCCACGTTTTTATGACCAGAGCAAAGCTAACTATCATTACCGTAAAGAAACTGTAAGAATGGAATGTGTTTTATATTCCATTTTCTATACTTTCAGAAATTAACATAATTGAAAGCAACGTCCAGCCAATCACCAGAAAGGAAGGTAAATGAGGCCCTTGGTATATATATTTCTGTATATGTTCATATATATATATACAGAATATATATCCTATACATCTCTTTCACAGGATGCTTTTTTACATAACAACTCCAGGACATTCAGAACTTTGCTGGAAAAGCAAAGATACAAATATTGCAATTAGAACTGGCTGAAATATTTTATATAAAAAGATTTCCTACAATTGTTCTCCCCAAATAGATTTTCTCCTTTTCCTGTGGGAATTTTTTAAAAAAATATTTAAAAAATAATTTTTAAAAACCATTTCTATTAAGTGCACCAAATGTTACTGCACTTTCAACAAAACCTTTTTTTCTTAAAGGAACAGTTTAAAAAAATTAAGTATATTTGTTTCTTATACTTCAAAGAAAAAAGAAAATATAATTTTCAATCAGTTCTAAATACCAATATCTGTCAGATGCCTGGAAAAGTCAGTTAGCCAACTTTTCTTGTTCAATTTCTTGAGGCAATAGCATGACGTAAAGATTAATGGTGGGACTGGAAAGGACACAAAATGGGGCTGGGGCTGTTAAAATCATTTGTGATTCATAACTAAAACACCCATTGGTTTCATTAGTCCAGGTACACTGGTAATGAGCTTCAGTTTCCCAATGAAATAAAATGTTTAAAGGGAATCTGGCTCAGCTCAACTGAGGAGAAAGGCAGTTATAAAAATGTATTGTACAAATTTTATCCACACTATTTAATCATTGTTTCTGGGAGGACTTCCTCACAGCAGAAGTGACATGAACTTGGTTTTTCAGCAGCTTGTCTGTGCTTTAACTCATTTAGGATTAGACACCATCTAGCATCTATGCTGATCATTGTTGCCTAGTCTCCATCATTAAATCAGATCCACAGAGCAATATAAATGGATAGATGATTCCATATGGTAATTCATCTGAGATATTTTAGAAATCTTGCTATGATAAAGGTGAATCACTCTTTGAAAGTGCCTGTTCTTCTAAGCTAAATCCAGAAGCAGGGCGTAGAGTTTAGGTGATTTATATGATATTTAGAAGTTGAACTGAAACAAATCCCTCCCTTAAAGAAAAAATGAAATATCTGAACAATTATATAGCCAAATGTACAATCAAGTGTTATTTCACCAAAAAGAAAAAATAACTTTATAAGTTAGTGAGTATTGAAGAGTTACTCCTTCCCATTGCCAGGACAGTGTTTCTGTTTTGGGACACAGTCCCAGGAATGATCTCTGGCCAATACAGCCCTTACACTGATGATTCAGAAACAGACCAAATAAAGCCAATTCTGATCCTTCTGAGCTTGCTAGTAGTAACAGTAGTAAATGGCATCTCCCAACAAAACAACATGAATTTCTGTAGAAAAAAAAGCTGACAAAATTGCATGTCAAATTTTGCAACGTATGTCAGGAAATTCTAGCAGATCATGATGGAAAAATTTCAGTAAAAAAAGGAAAAGCCACTCCCCCCCATCCAAGTTTAGAGGGTGATGTCTGCCTTTTCCTGTCTCAGTGTTTTGTACTTGAGTTGTGTTTCTATTGTTCATACACAGGGAAATTAAAGGGCTCTGAAGAGTTAAATATGATTGAAACTCAAACGTTAGTGAATTAAATGTTCAAAGGATTGATCCTAGGTTAAGCAGTGTAGCAAGCTATAGCTTTACCTTTTGTTTTGCATGTGTCTGCTGCATCAATCTCATAGGAAGGCACACTAACAGATTTTTTTTTTTAAAAAGGGTATATAATCATTCATAAATATATCTTTGATGCATTTTCATTAGTATTAATCACCTGTATCAATGTATATTGGTATTTAATGGATTCTCGGCATGCAAAAATGTCTCTAAATTTAAAATAGTAATAAGTGAATCAGTCTTTTAAGATTGATTCTTTAAAATATTTATGAATGTTTTGCAGCCAGACTTGTTAGAAAATAAAATAACAAGCAGCAGGTTGTTCAGCTATTTAAAACTCAGAGTAGATGGCCAGAGCTCTGTAATAACTGAGGATTGTCATGATCCTATCATCTCATCTCATCTGCAGCAAATGAATTATTTAACTCTAAAATCGAACATAAAATCATGTGCTGAAAAAAAGGAAACAAAAATATATGCTTGGATTTGTAACTATTGAAGGACACTAATTAGCTAGAATTTTACTGTTTGCAACAATTAACAGCAGGCACGTATTAAAAAGCTATTTTTAAATCATGGTGAATAATTTCTAAAAAGATCTGTGGAGTATTGACTACATAAAATGATATAAATACATATAAAGAAATATTTTAAAGAGATTTTTAAGGAAACTGAGATAGATGGGTTGTATTAAATTTCTAACTGAATAGGGAATAAAGGAAGTGTGTGTTACAGCAGCTTCTTAAATAGAAGGTATTGATGTAACCCTTGCTACAGAAGAACCATATTATCCTGTTTAATTGACTGCATCAATGATATGTGCCTGATATACTTAGTATCTGCTGCTCCCACCTGTCAGTCAGAGACTCATCTAGATCAGAGTGGTCTGTAGGAATTGCACAAGATTAACAGGTTTGTTTTGGTCATTGAAATCAAGATGACCTCTCCTATGCAACTCAAAAATTAGTGCCATTAATGCTGATCCTTACAGCTGTTCCAGTTATCTCTGCAGCTGACTAAAAAAACACCCAAAACAACATAAGGAGACTGATTAAAAGACCTAGTTTCCTCTTGGACATCTGTAGAGTTAGTAGGAATTAATGGGACAAACATTTCTCCCTCTAGTTCTTTTCTAAACTTTCAGGCAGTAGTTGTCATGCTGATCACTAACAGAACAATAGCCACAAGATTCCAGCAGTGTAGGCTTGTTACCAATATATACATTCCTTTGTGCTGCTGAGGATCTGGTTTTTTGCCTGAGACTTGTCAACAGATGTTATGAGTATCAGATACACAAAAGTATAAAAAGAAATTCTAAATAGCAAGTAGTAAACTAGGATCTAAATTTAAGACAGCATAGGAGGAAAGGCAACTTTGTACAGCATTGCTTCAAATGGCTTCTCAGACTTCAAAGATCCTCCATTACAATAATCTGGTTGATTTATGATAGGAGGGATGATGCTAGCTTCACCTCAGCCCCATGGAATGCCATAAATATTTTTATGACTATATGTAACATGTTGTTTTTTTCCTATGTCACAGACCCACCTATCACACAGCTCACTAAATTAATTGAAGGGGACCCTGAATTCAAAATAGTCAGGGAAGGGGAGACAATTACTAAAGTGATTCATGGAGGTTTGTATGCTTTTGGCAATTCAATTTGTATTAATTACAAATTGGATTATCCATTATTCCCAGTCAGTTTCTAATTTGTGTAGGTGATCCATGTGGTACGTTAGAAAGTGTTCTATTTTTAACAAGACCTTCTAGACGTGTTGTAATTTTACTGTATCATTTCATCCTCTATTCTCATGTATTTCAAAAAATTGGATTTTTTGCCTGGCTGTGTCCCATAGCTACAGTCAAGACAGTGTTAAGGAATGCTCTGCATGCTGATCTAACATCCGTCTGAGTTAAGATTATTTGCTGGTTGTTGTCCTGCAACCAAAAGTGCAGTATGTGATTCTGTGATAGGAAGGCAATTTTATCAAAACTCTGCCTTCTGCTTTGCTAGGGACACTAGGAAGTTCATAGGGTGTTTTTAAAGGAAAAAATAGCATGTGGCCATCCTAAATTCGGAGAAAACTTAGTGCCTGGTCTCTTCTGAACAATTTATTTTTCATAAAATATACAACAATATTTCCTTCTGTGCTTCAGTAAGCTTCAGCATCTCCAAATCAGCACTTGTAACGCTGTCCATTACTTGATTAATGTCTTCAATTTAAAAATCCTTGTAGAACCCATTATTAAAACATACACCAAAATCATTGACGGGCGACCTGTGGAAGTGACAGAGAAAAAAGTAACTGAAGAAAGAATTATTCAAGGTAAATTATGCTGAGGGGTTCATCCTTAGTAAAGTTCACCATTACATACAAAAGTGGCACAGTTTTTGCTCTCAAAAAAAGACTTATTTATCCATTTGTTTATTTATTTGTTTTAAATTTTTGGGCTGTATGTCTCCAAGTAGGTTTCATTTGAAGAAAGGTAGAGCTTCAGTGTGTAGATACCTACTTCTACATGTCATCCCAGGCTCCCTTGACTGTCATTTCAGAAAAAGAACTCTGTATGGAAGGGCCTCGACCCATCTGACAACCACCAGTTAGACACTTGTATTCAGCTAATATAACATAAAATTGATAAGCATCTATGTTCTTGATCTCCCACAGTAACTTTCAAACTCTTTGGAAAGTTTCAGTTGTATTTGACCCTGCTACAGTGATATTTCTTTAAGAATCTTAGGAACTTGACAGAAATTTAAAAGTAAAGTGAGGGATATTTAAGCAGTCACAAACTCTCTGTTGACACATTTTTGATGCCCTTTGTTAAATACCAGTTTCAGCTCTGCCAGAGCAGTTGTAAGGGAAAGATAGTGTTATAGGAATGTACTGACTTAGAAGAAAATGTTAGTATTTTGTTTATTTAGAAAATCTTAAGATTTAATATAGGAAATCATTCAAGGAAGAGAGAAATAATCAGATTTAAGGTATTCTCATACAGCTATTTACTACAATGAAAACAACTGAATGAAAAATTTTGATGACTTCTGAATAAACCTGGGACTATTCCTCAACACCAAATTTATGGGGGAGAAATTAAAATACCATTTTCTCATTTCTCAAATTCAAGTTTCACTAATATCCCACATGAAATGGTCAATATAATGTAAAATGCCAACATTTCAGAGCTGACATCTCCTTTTCCCTCTGCAGTAGAAACTGATAAAGAATCTCAGATGATAAGCTCTGAAATTATTCATAGCAGTTATAAAAATGACAATGCCTCTTTGTAACAGTGGATCCAGACTTTTTTTGCACTTAGGAAATATCTGGTATATGACCTAATACAACAAAGTGTTTAAAACTGCATCTTACTTTAAGAATGTGAGGAGATATTTACTATAACTATGTTAAATTTGTCTAAGTTATTTCCTGAATATCTCTAAATACTATTATTAATACTATTATTATTACTGTAACCCTTTGTTACTTTAACTTGGGACACACTGAGGGCTAAAATGATAATAAAAGCAGGTTAAAGCATGTTAACTGTTGAACTGTTCCAAGTGTTAAATGGGGAAAAAAAAAAAAAAGCCCTTAAAAGGCAATTCTGATATATCTGATGAAAGATAATGACTTACATATCCTTTCCTAGGTCCTGAAATAAAATATACCAGAATTACTGCAGGTGGTTCAGACAATGAAGAAAAGTTAAAGAAATTGCTTGAAGAAGGTTAGTATCCTTGGCTTTTTTTCCTTCCTTAAAAAAATAAGAATAAATAAATTATAGTTATATTACTTAATTACTGAATGGATACTCCATGTTTTCAGCAACAGTGCTCATACTGAGAAATCATATCCAAATATTAAATATCAAAACCTGAGATATGTCCAAATCTAATGTTCTGGTTTGTCTCTAATCTTCACATCTCAGTCAGCTCCAGAGTTGAGGCTACCTGGGTCTAATATATACTGTTCTATGTCATAAAATATGGTGTTTTCAGTGTTTACATGGAATTTAATATCATAACAGATTAATTTTATAGTTCAGGAAAATGTTGTGACAGGGTTAATTCAGTAATACAGGCTTGTGAACTGTTTTCTGTAAATCAATTTTTTTGCCATAACCTGTATCCTATCAGAGGTTACCAAGGTGACCAAATTTATTGAAGGTGATGGTCATTTACTTGAAGATGAAGAAATCAAAAGACTTCTGCAGGGAGGTAATTCAGTGTATTATAACTAACCTTTTTGCAACAGGTTATGATAACTGAAACCCCTCTCAGATATGTTGATCCCAACATTTTAAAGACTGACTGATTGGAAGTGTAATTTTAATGAGAGAAAAAAGAATAATGCCATATATGAAGTGCCAGATGTCTGTGAAATGGAAATAAGTATCAACATTTGATTAATCAATTTTTTATCATATTGATCACAAAAAAAAAAAAAAATTTCAGTCTTTAAAAAGTTATCTAATAAAAACTCAGGGGAGCAATGAAGATTTATTCCACTAGCTGTGAACTGCTTTTTTTTCAACAAATCTGAATCTGTGAAAAACATCTATGAAGTGGAAAGTACTGTAATAGGCCAAATTCATCTTATTTATCTCTTCTTCAGAAATGAATGTTCATTGCCCTCAAGTTAATAATTAAAGGCATGTATAGCATCCTCCTTTCAATGCTTACAGGTGATGGATATCAAGGCATTAACTTTACATCTCTTCAAATATAGCATCCAAGGAATGGTTTTCTTTCCTTCTTGCTCTTTTAACTCTAACAACTTCGGCAATGTGTAACGAGTAGCTGTAGAAAACTAGTGAAAGAACTTGTGCTTATGAAATTAATCTTTACCTATGAATTTGGAATGTTCTCTGCTTAATGTAGATTAGAAAAGCTATCTATAATAGCAATGGGAAATAAAAAAGAGAGAATTCAAGTGTTGTGTTTTTAGTGAATGTTAGTTTAAGCCTTAGTTAGAAGCTCAAAAACGTGTATGGATGTTTCTCTGGGTATAAGTGAACTGAATCCACTTCTTTTTATTTTCACTTTTGAACACCAGTGAAGTACCTCAAGGACAGCTGCATGTCCACTGAACTAAATCTTTTAATCATTCAAAAACACTATTAGGTGGATTTGACTTAAAATACAGTTATGAAAAAAATTAGAGATGGCTGAATGGGTGAACAGATTTCCACCAAAAAAAATGATACTAGTGTATAACACAGCTAGTCTTAGAGAAAAACCAAGATATGGCTATGAATACTGTTAACTGCATTTCTTCTGGTTTGAACATCTAAGTCTTAGCTTTAGAGAGCTAAGCCAGGATTTGCCCATAATCATTGGACAGAAATAGGAGCTTACAGGGTTCTTTTATCTTATCTATCTTAAATGTCCAGAGATGTGGAAAGGGTTGGTCTCTAGAGATGTCTATTTCATTGTTGACTGTTTAGAAGGAAAGTTGAAAACGAAAGAAATTTTAGTAAGAAAATCCCTTCATATGCTGGACTATGTTCTACTGGTGTCAACCAGGCAATATGGAACAGGATCAAACTGTCTGCAGAACTGTTCAAGATTCTGGTGACAGGTCTGATGCTAGAATCTAAACTTTACAATTGTAATTGTAATCAGAGTTATAGAATTAAATCAGAGTTATACAATTAAATACACATAACCTGAAGAGATAAAACTTACAATGATCTTGTAGGTGTATGGAAAGACATAAATAATTCCTCTGTAGTAAATTTGGAAACTACAATATTGTCTCTTGAATTCTTGATATTTTTCCTTGCTATTATATGTTAGTTTGCCTAAGCATCCTGCTTTACAGAATGGAAAAAAAAAAAAATAGGCAGATTTGTGTCATGCTTTAATTTGATTTTTGTTGTGTCTTTTCTGGAATTTATCTGGTTAGCTACCCTTGGCTGCCATGATAATAGCTTAGCATACATTTAGCCAATGAAAGCAGATACACATGCTGCTTTATGGCTGTTGGTAATAATGGTGGTAATGCTTTATGGCCCTCTCATCTACATCAAATTACTTCTGTTTTACTGAAAATTTCCTAAGCATTTAAGACCAAGTCCAGTCACAAACAAATGTATTACCACTGTGTAAAGTAAAAGAATGATTCCAGTTGGGCTGTCATTCTACTTACACAATATCCAGGACTGTTTGTTACAATTGGCAGTCTTTGCTGAAAGAAAACTTCAGCCAAGACTGCAATGAATGACTCTCAGCCATAGAGAAAGAATCACCTGTGGCAGGACCAGGGGAATCAGCAGGACCTTACAGCATGAGTAACATAGTGGCCTGCATACCCCTACACTCCTAAAATGACATTATTTCCACGGAAGGCTCCTTGCATATGGAAAAATCCTGTGCCAGATTTAACTCATGTGTTTTTGGTGCTTATCGTAGCTGGAACTGAGTACACCAAGGTTACTAAAGTAATTGAGGGAGAGCCACAAATTATCGAGAGAGAAATCAAGAAAGTCCATCTGGAAGGTTAGTTCTAATTCAGTGTCACTAAGACCTGCTTTGTCTGCAGTGGTCATTCCAGGTGGGGTTTTATAGTATCTATTCACAAAAATTTCTTAGGTCTGAAACCAGCATTTCAGCAAGAAGAGCTTTATAGCTGTTTTGGAAAAGAATTCTTTCACTGCCATTGCAGAGAAAGATGTTGAGGTTTATCTTGTGGCTAAAAGTAACTAAAACATTTGGCAAGTGTAGTAGACAAGAGGAAATGTCTAACCACAAAGCTTAGGTAAAACATTGGAAGGAACACGTACCATAAGAACTGTCTTTTCTCTAAGCAGCACATCCAGAAGAAGACCACGTGAGTTGTTTTTAACTTGAATTATTTCTTGTCAGTGTTAATGTGATCTGCTGATGTGAGGGGTTCTCAGCTTGGTGAAGAGGGGGATGGGTGGAGGGAATATAACCTCTCGGGTTGAGTAAATATCTCACAGGGACTTGGAATTTTTCTACCCTTATGCTATTGTTAAATGAGGGAAGCTCTTGGGTCTGAAACAAAATGAATGTTGTTGAGGTCCAAAGTGAATCTCATAGAGGAGCTAAGTACAATTCAGCCTGGCTTTATACCAGTAATTTTTTCTTCAGGTTTAACAACAATTTTTAAATGATCTTCATTCAAAATAAAGAAATAGCTTGTTTACAGTTTCTATTGT
This sequence comes from Merops nubicus, assembly GCF_000691845.1. NCBI lineage: Eukaryota > Metazoa > Chordata > Aves > Coraciiformes > Meropidae > Merops > Merops nubicus. The sequence continues at coordinate 12,332 of NW_008630392.1, forward strand.
ATTTGTATGTATGTCCTTTTCCAATTCTGATTCTAATAATGTGGAATAAGTCATTCTGTCAGCCTTTGAAAAAAGATTGTAGGAAAAAAAAATATGGCTTGTGAAGAATACAGTTAAATAAATATGTTTCTACTTTTAGATTTTGAAGTCTATGCTGAACACTGAAGGCATCCCATAGTGTTTGTATAGCTAACTGCAATACTGAATAGAAGGTGACATGCAGGGAAGTCAGCTATTGCCTGAAAAATGACAGACAGGTGTGGTCTTCGACCCTGAGATTCACCTGAAAGCATAATTGCAGGAGCAGCATATAAGTATGGAAAGTGTACTTGGGATGGATTATGTTCTGTCCTTGCTAGGGCAGTGCAGAGCTTGAAATTTTCTGTCACGTTGGTGCAGACAGCCAGTGTTTAGCCTCAGGTATAATGAGGTTAAACCTGTATCTCAGGGCTATGTATTTATATATCCTGTACCTCAGGGTGAAAAGACAACTGACTGTAGCTGGTTGAGCAAAGATGCAAGTATTTCATGATTGTGAAGAAGGAATTATGCTGCAGAAACATTTCTGTGACAGCAGCAAAATAATTATGAATGTGAAATATTTTTTGTCCCATTGAGGAGACATCTGGTTTAGAAAACGTCCCATGGTTTGATGAGAAAGAGGAAAAAGTGTCCATAGTCTCACTGAGTCAGTATTTTGGAAAACAGTTGTATCTCCTAGTGAGGGTAGTCCCTACCATTGCTCTACTCTACCATTTAAAACAGAAGTCTCCCAAAAAACTAACTGCACTCTATATGTGGAACCATGGTATGGACTCACAATGCAATTACACAGCAAGCCCCAATACAGCTGGAAATATGGCCAACATCTTGTGATGGTTGAGTTTCAAGCATATCACCTCACAGCAACCTGGACTTCCTCTGCCAAAAGCTGAGACTGAGTCCTGAGCTGTACATTAACCTGAGCTTGGACACTGCTGACAGTGTCAAAAAGTGTTTGCTGAGTGAAGAACATGGGAAAAACATCTTAGTAGCTGCGCTGGAAATCTGAACATCTTGTGATGGTTGAGTTTCAAGCATATCACCTCACAGCAACCTGGACTTCTCTGCCAAAAGCTGAGACTGAGTCCTGAGCTGTACATTAACCTGAGCTTGGACACTGCCGACAGTGTCAAAAAGTGTTTGCTGAGTGAAGAACATGGGAAAAACATCTTAGTAGCTGCCTACATCATGTAACCCTCTGTAAGAGATCAGTGTGAATAATGGATTAATTTTTACTGTTAAAATGTACAAGTATTTTTGAAATGTTCGTTAGATTTGATGCCTATGAGAGAAATGTGTGAATCGTATTATAAGCATTCTTGTTGCAGGTGATCAAGTCAACATGCTAATGGAAAAAAAAAAATCTTAATTTACTGAAAACTTTAGAGAACAAACTTCACAAGTCATCAATGGGTTTCCAGCATTTCCAATTAATTTTAATTCAAAGGCTCTTACAAACAACTTCTGACTGCAACTTTTCTGTTTTCCAGAAGCACCTGTACGGAAAGTACAACCAACCAGGAGGACACAAGGTAAAAGCAAAACATACATTTAAACATTTTAACATGCATCAACTATTATTCTCTTATGGTAAAAGTCAGGAGGGAAGATAATATCTTTAAGAAAAGGAGTTTGAGCAGAAATAGTTGCATTTATACTTCAAAGGAAAAAAAATGTTAACAAAGCTTGGTATTGATAGTTACTGGGGTTTTAGATTTATATATATATATATATATATTTATATATGAAAACAGCTTAGATCATGTGCTTTGGTCAAACAACGTTTCAAATTAGAATAAAGCCATCAAAGTGAGATCTAACTTTGAAATCTGTCACTGTGAAAATGGCACTGTGGCATTCCCCACCATGGGATTTATAACTCACTGATTTTACATTATTTTGATCAATTAAGAAGCTGAGAGATCATTGCCACCTCCTAGATGCCAGCACAGGAGTGACAGACTCAGCATCAGGCTTTGCCTTTCCTTTTCACTTGCCTGTTTCATAAATAAATACAGTATATAATGTAACTATATTATAAATGACTAGAAGTAATATTTATGGTTCTTTTTCCATTTTTCCCAGGGGGATCAGGAAGAAGGAGGACAAGACTAGCTTATTCCTAAAAGCTTTCCAAGACAGAATCCACAGAATTACAAATTAACAGCATGGTCTTTGAGAGGAAGAGAAATATTTTTTAGAAAACCAAGGATATTAGAAAATGACGTTGTTTTGCTAACATAATGTAAACTGAACCATGAATTCACAAAAAGATGTGAAGCTGCAGATACTCACTGCTAGTATGGTGCTTACTGGGAGGTGTAGTCCATTGGGGGTGCTTTAGCTGCTCTTGATAGAAAGAACTATGCAGGGTGGGATCCTGGAACTGTTGGAGGCTGTCAGCTTCTGTAGAACTAGGATCCCTTCTTATGCTGGCTAGTAAGTATTTGCAGGATCGGATTCAAAAAGAGCAGGGAACAATACAGAGTGTATTTTTTTATTATTATTATTTCCACTAGATAAGAAATATAAATGAAATGAGATCATTTCTAGAAAAAAAAACAAAATAAACCAAAAAAACACTTCAGATGACTTTTAGAGTAATCTAAGGAAATATGAGAAGTTAACATAGCACTTTTAGTTCAGTAGTATTATATGCTTTTTGTAAGTCAAAACTGATCGTGTGTTTAATGTCATAATGACACATTACCTTTTCTAAACAAAAAAAATATGACTTATCTTAAATGTATCCTTTTTTGTTGTTCTACATTGCATATCCAAATGCCTTCTGGTAACGTGACTAATGGAAGCTCTTAAAAAGAAAAAAAAGCAAAATTTATGAGCTTCTTGAAATGTATTTGAGATCATGTTGGCTTCTTTATTTATAAGAAAAATCAAAAAATCATTCCCATTAAAGGAATCTGATAGCAATACATACAATAAGATTCTTAAGTGTTTTCCCACTTTTCCCTAAATGTGTGTTTTGATCATTAAAGTGGGTTATAAAAGAGGCAAATAAAATGCATGCAAACAGTTAACTAAGAATGGAAAAAGGTTTTACAAAAATGAGGCTAGGTCTGAAAGCTTTTATATCAAAACATGCTTTGCTAATGTCTGGTACTGATGTGGAGTTGTCTGTAAATTATGTCATTTTTATAATTCTAATTTTGTACTCTTAAAAGTTCTTTGCCTTTATTAACAAAAGTCAGGAACCAACTCATGGAGTAGAAAAATTTTGTTCAAAGTGCCTTAATTCTGCAGACCAAAGTTTCAGAGGAGTTATCTAATGTACATTTATACTTCTGTTTTGAAACAAATACTCAATAAAGAATTTTACTGAACTGTGCTTGCTTTCATTTGTAAACATTTTTTTAGTAGTCAAACAAATCCCAAATATTCTTAAGGTTTTAGTGTAGTGTTTAGTTAAAAAATATACTTTCACAGAAGTAGACTAATGCTTCCCTCTTTCACTTTGCACATGCTAATGCACTTAAAATGCATCACTCTCTTTGAACACAACTGAAACCCTTCCCTAATTCCATAACCACAAACCATGAGCACTGCTCCCTGAATGGTAAAGCTTTCTGAGTGTTGGATTGATATGTTGTGAAGCCTTCCTGAGCTGTCAGACTGTCTCAATGAGGTGACCTCAGTATCTATCTGCTCTCATAGTGCTTTAGTGGAAGAACAGCTTTTAACCTGGGTAAGAGCCAGACAGCTTTTAGGTGAGAGTGAGAGCTCTTAGAACTGCCTAGAGGGTGAATTGAAGCTGTCATTAAATCATTAATTTTAATCTACTTTATTAACTGCTGTGCTATCTTCTGCTTATACTACCTTCTCCTTTCAGGGTTCACATTTTTTACCTCAGTACTGCCTGAAGAGAGCAATTTTTTTTCTACCTCTATAGATGTTGCATGAAGGGAAAGGGGCAGGTGAAGGGGTAAGGGAGAGACAAATTTGGTAAGAGACGGTCCTCAGATGTTAGGGGGACTGGGGATGGCTGAACTTGTCTCTCAATAGGTTCCAGTGAGAGCTCTGACTGTCAATCCAACCCCAGCTTCACAGACATCCTGGGGCTGTAGGTCCAGTTGCATTCACAGCAGCCATCGGAGTCATGAACAGCATGGGTTGGTTACATCCAACACACAGATTCTTTGTGATTGCCAGTGATAAATACACTAAGCTGCAGACCAGCCACAGAGCCCTAAAAAGCAACTGAAATTATAATAATAATAATCTCCCGGGGGAAATCACGCGGTGGAGCCAAGGCCACAAATCTTCCCCAAAGCTGTCCCTGCTGGGCAAGGAAAACAAACCCCTCGCTCCATCCCTACAACTTGGTGCTGAATTCTCATCCCACACACTGGGTCCCCAAAAAAATTATACCTATACCTTCTTTTTTTTGTTCCTGATGTTCAAAGTGTGGGGATGGGGCTGTGGGCAGACAATTATTCATTGTAATTAGCACAAAACTTCCTTATCTGCACCTGCAGGGAGTCAACTGCCATGAGCTGGGTGGGAGAATGGGGTAAGCAGCCTCCACTGCATTCCACATTCCCTATCAGGGCCTCAAGGACATGGACCACTGAACCTTCACTCAGCCCCCGTGTCTGCCCTGGCACCAGATGTTTGTTGACATTGTTGAGCTTTGTGTGAGCTGTGCTAGTTTTGTGCTTCCTGCATCTGACACTAGACACTAGGGTTTGGTGTTTATCTTGCTTTCTCACTCTTTCGTTGTTCCTTCAAAGATACTAGATAAAAAGATACTAGATATCTATTAAAAGATACTAGTCACCTGTGGTGACACCTTGGTGTTCTCACCATGGACCACTCACACAGCAGCTTCTTGCAACAAGTATAGGAGCTCTAGTAGCCAAATCACACTGGCTATTTATAAAAACAAACAAACAAACAAACAGAACAAAACTCTCCATAACCTTGATTCTATCCCCAAGAAATATATTAAAATGTTACCAAAATGAAAAGTGTCAATGATTTTTCTTTTTTTTAAGTGAACAGGAAAAGATATCTGTGATATTCTTCTAGATGAAAAACTGATTACCTCTATTCATTAGTGGTTAACAGGTATTGGTCATGCTGACGAAGTTATTCCTTTAACGTTGCTACTAATTTCTAAAGGGTGTTCATTGCTAGCAATAGAATTGGTTAAAACACTAAAAGTCCATTTGTCTAATGATCTGGAGATAAATAATAAAAAATCAAAGGCATGATTTCCATTTTGATACCTGTGTTTTGAGGTTAAATTTTAGTAAGAGAACATTAAATACATATTAAAATAGCTCTTCTTTTCTTGGAAAGTACAAGAAACTTAGTTACTTTTTTTTAGTTAACATATGCTCAAGCATGTTACAAAAAAAAAACCAAAAACCAAAACCAAAAAACAAATGAAAAATATCCTTATCTTAGTTCTACAAATTACCTATACTTAATCATAGAAAAGAATCATAGAAAAAGAAAAGAATTCCTCTCTTCCCAGTTCCAGTTAATTTCCCTGCCTTCCAGACCACGCTTCTCTGGTTTCCTCATCACTAGCTGACATTTGACATCAAAATGCCATAAAAATTTGACATCTTGTTACTCTGCTATTGGTACTTTTTGTGGTTTTGTGAGAGAACATAGACAGATAGGACAATTAGTAGAGGTGACATGCCTACTGATCTTCTGTCTCTGATCCTACTGGGTGCTCCATGGACAATGAGCAGACTGCATGCCCTGGTGTGTGTAACAGCAGGTAATATCTTGGTGTGTATAATACCAGTCTTGTGACCTATTCTGGGTTAACTTGCTGGCTTCTGTCTCTGTTCCTCTCCTTAATTCCATGGCTTTGGTGTTTTACCTGTATGGAACCTGAAATAGCCATTCTGCCATAAAAAAGATGGAGACGGGATAAGACTTTGTGGTTCTTTCCCCCAACCATAGGCACGCATTGCTCTCCTTAGAGAGAGTGGTGAGGCACTGGCATGGGCTGCCCAGGGATGTAGTTGAGTATCATCCCTGGAGGTGTTAAAAAAAATTAGTAGATGTAGCACTTGGGGCTATGGTCTAGTGGTTAGGGAAATGCTGGGATGAAGGTTGGACTTGATGATCCTAGAGGTCCTTTCCAACCGTAATGATCAGCCAAGTGGAGGAGCTGAGCAGAGTTGCTGCTTCAGGAAGGTCAAGGTGTGTCTCTGCTTCTTGGGAAAGGAGCAGTAGTGTATTTTAAAAATAAATTCTATCACTTGTGCTGGCTAAAAATGGGGATTGGGTTCTTCTCACTTAACAAGGAGCGTCTACAAGGTACATTTGGACATCTGAGGTAAGTGCCAACATTTTCATCCAGTGTCAATGGCAGTCCCAGCACAGTCAATAGAATTTAGCAATTTAGGTGCATGTGAGCAAAAGTATCTGCTCCAAGATAGAAGGACTGTAACCTAGACTATCTGAACATCCATTGCATAAAGAGGGATGATGAAGTGGCCAGCTCATACGTGGATTATCCCTACACTGTAGCAGGACTTTGTTGGATGAATAACGTTCAATGTGTTTTAAGCCTGCAAATTGTTTTTTACATGCAAGATCCTTTCTCTTGCAGAAATAGCGATGAAAAGTTACCAATTAAAATCAAATGGATAGTTTGATTCCTTTATAAAGACAATGGTGTGAAATTTTATATAGTGTTAGGAAGAATTTTTTATCTTATCATTCCCATTTTGACAAATGAAAATGTGCTATGCAAGTGACCATCTTCAATGTAAATCTAGTTTCTCTTTTCATGTCATTCATCTGTCAAAAGATCCAGCACCGCAATACAGTATTAATTAAATCCACTTTTTGTCCACAATGTGTTTTAGTAAGTAATTGTTGGAGGCAGCAGTCCTAAGAAATAAATGTGCATTGTTGTTCCTCCTTTTGTTCTCTGAAGCTCAAAATTGCTAAATGCCAATCACAGACAGAGGGTCTGAGCAGGGATACCAAAGCCTAAGCACAGCTCAAATAGAAGAAAACCTGATTCCTTTGAAAACTTAGCTGCAGAAATTTCTGGTGATAGCATGAGATGTGTGGTGGCTCCTGTGTGTAATTGGGTCAAGTGTGATGTAGAAAGTCTTTGAAAATCGTGATGATACAGGGTTTCATGTTCAATTATTAAATGAAAGTTTGTCTCAGCTTCTTTTCTGCATAAATCACAAGCACGAAGATTTTAAAATCTCTCCTTCTCCTTTGTTTCATCTTTCCCCAACTCTCTCTCTCGCTACCTTTCCCCCAACACATACATATATATATATATATGTTTTTATAGAATGGAAGTATAAAAGCCTGACAATGTATGTGAATGGTTGTTTTTTCAGTATAGTAATCTATTTTTGACATAGACAAAAAAATTCTCTATTTTTTCATTCTACCTCTAGAATTAATTAAAAATTCAGTGATATATGTGTTTTGTGTTTAACTACTAACACAGGAAAGGAAATATTAGCTACAGATTCTACATGAGGAGGAGACTAATTCCTCTTGATATAAGTAACTGGTAAAAGAACAGGATGACATTACAACATTAGGAGCCCAGCACATTATTGATCAAAAGGTAACTACTTTTTATTCAGAAGAATTTTCAGTCTCCTTTACAGCAATACCAATTTATTCCTAATGTTTTACTAGATTAAAATGCTTCTTTTGTTGCTGCTTTAACTGTTATCTTCAAAATATCACAGATCTCAAGCTTTCTTTTATAGATTTCTTCTTTTAAACATAAGTAAACTCTATGATGAAATGTGCAACTGAAGAATGGCATCTGGACTTACACTTTTACTTCTAAATAAAAACAGAACTAGAGGCCTTGCTCATTTATTTAAATCCAGTGGCATATGCATTCTGCATCCACACTGTTGTCCTCAGCTGCTTTTACCAGCTGATGTCCCTGTGGTTTGATTTTCTTGGCTGGGGCTGGGGAGAAATGCCTGTTTTTTTCCCCTCCCTGCTTTCGAGTGTGTGGAGCTTTAGAGGATGCTGTATGAACACAACACAGAAGTTTTGCATTGTATGGACTGTGGTAAAATGCACAGGAGTTAACTGAGAGTGCAGAGCCTGCTGGGTCAGGGTTGGAAGAAGAGAGAAAGCAAAATCTGTGCAGCCTTGTCTGTGCTGCCTGCTGGAGCATTTCCTGGAAGCTGTTATTCACAGATTAATGCAAAATGCCTGGTTTTTTTCCCCTCCCTGCTTTTGAGTGTGTGGAATAACGTGGTGCTTTAGAGGATGTTGTATGAACACAACACAGAAGTTTTTCATTGTATGGACTGTGGTAAAATGCACAGGAGTTAACTGAGAGTGCAGAGCCTGCTGGGTCAGGGTTGGAAGAAGAGAGAAAGCAAAATCTGTGCAGCCTTGTCTGTGCTGCCTGCTGGAGCATTTCCTGGAAGCTGTTATTCACAGATTAATGCATGGAATTGGCTCAAAATGAGCAAGTTGGTGTGGGCCAAGCCCATGCTATGGAGCACTCGGAGTACTGTGTTCCATCTCATTCCCATGTGCTATTTTTAGTTATGGACTAGGATAGTTGGAATTCCCTCTTTTTAGATCCCTCACGTTTAACTTCATCTGAGCCAGTGTAAATTCTGTGCTGTAATATTTGCCTGGATCTGGAGTACTTAAAGGTATGGGGGGAAAACAAACAAAAATACCCCAAAATTGCTAAGTTTCAGATATGCCTTTATAAACTCTCCTGCCATTTTTCTTTTTAGTTTTTAGTAATTAGCTCATCTCTGGTAACAAATGTGTGAGAAGCACCTGTGTGCAGTGATGGCTTTTATCTACAAACCACAGTGTTTAGGTTATTTGTAGAAAAAAATAGAAACTTTGCACTTCCCCTGGACATCACAGAATCACAGAATGCTTGAAGCTGAAAGACACCTCTGGAGATCATATAGTTCAACTCCCCTGCCTATGAAAGTGCAGCTAGAGCAAGTTGCCTGGGCCTGTGTCCAGTCACGTTGAGTATCTTCAAGGATGGAGACTCCATAATCTCTCTGTACAACCTCTGCCAGTGGCTGACCACCTTCACAATCAAAAAACAGTTTTTTCTTATGTTTAAAAGTCATTTGTTGCATTTAAGCCTCTGCACGTTGCCTCTTTTCCTGTCATTGTTAACCTCTAAGAAGAGGCTGGCTCCATCTTTGTTACACTTCCCTTCAAGTATTTATGAGCTTTGCTGAGATCTCTTCAAGTCTTCTTTTCTCCAGGCTGAACAGTCCCAGCTCTCTCAGTCTGTCCTCACATGTCAGATGGTCCAGCCCCTTCATCATCTTAGTGGTCTTTTGATGTACTCACTCCAATATTTCCATTTCTCTCTTGTACTGGGGAGCCCAAAACCAGACACGGTACTCCAGGTGTAGCCTAAGCAGTGCTGAGCTGAATGGAAGGATCAGCTCCCTTGACATGCTGACAATACTTTTCCCAAAGCATTCCAGGAGGCTGTTGGCCCATTTTTCTGTGAGGGCACATTGTTGGCCCATGATCAATGTGTTATCCAACAGGACTCAATGTATTCCTCTCCAAAGCTGTCTTCCAGCCAGATACTGGGTATTTTTTACCAGATACACAGCTTGTACTGATGCCTGGGATTATTCCTCCTCAGGGGCAAGACTTTAGTCTTTGCTGAACTTGATAAGATCCCTGTTGGCCCATTTCTCTAGTATGTCTTCTGGATGACATATCAGCCATCTGGTATATCAATCACTCCTTGGTTTTGTAGCCTTTCCAAACTTGCTGCAGGTACTCTATGCCATTGCCCATGCTGTTAATGTAGGTGTTAAACACCACTGGGGCCAGTACTGACCCCTGGGATACACCACTATAAAATGAAAGATGCTGCTGGTCATGGTGTGTCAGATGGTTAAGCTATGAAGCATGTTGCTTACTGCATGTCTGCTTTATGATCATTCATTTCATTATAACCTCTCCTGGTACCTTTAGGGTTGTTTCAATCCTGTCTGCAGTGAATCACAAGCATTCACCCCTTGAATTGATGGCCCATTATCTTGTAATTTTTTCCTAAACAAAACATTTAACAGTTTTTTCAAGAACTGTGTTTCCCACAGTGGAACACGTGTCCTGAGTCAGGGCCACACTGAAGCCATATGAGCTGGATGTGATGCTAAACAGAATTGAAACAGCATGTTTATTAACTGAGAAAGATACATCAATGTAAAAACTATTGGCAGGAGATGGGGACATTTTCAGGGGCACAGACAGGAGTGACTTGAATTATGATTCGGAGAAGTTTACCCCAAGCTCTTCACGCAAATGTATTGCAAATGAGGTCTAAGAAACTTCTTAAGTTCCTCAGTGTCCCTGCAATCCCCTAGAGCTCAGGTGACTGCCTGTCACTGTCAGTCTGTCACCATTATCTATAGCAAATACAGACCTCACAGTTCACAGTAGCATGTACAGATCCGTTTGTCTACAGACACCTAGATCCATTTGTCTGGAGGACTTAGTAGAACTTGTTTCTATCTTCTGTGAAGACCTTGATTACAAAGAGTCCCTACAGCACTGAAAGATACAGATGGAGTAATGAGTGAGACTGCTGAGCCCCCTCGTTCCATCTCTAGAAAAAAAAGTAGTTATGATTTAATTGGGAAAGACTGTTCTTTCCATGGAAGGCAGGATAACTCATTTCTGGATCCCAGCTGGTCAGAGACAGGAGATACAGTAAGTACAAATTTTAAAGAAGAATCGGAGCAAAAAGCTTTTTCAAAGAAGATGTGTATTGCTGTTTTGTTTTGTCTCTTTTTTTTTTTTATTTTCATATGAAATTTGGTATGGAGGAGGTTGCCTTTGGAAAGGTTTATTCATTGGTGTCAAGATGTTGGCACAAGTACGTATGACCACTGCAAGGCACACATCTCCTGTAAAAGTTTCCAGAATCCCCAGGAGCACTTCCAAGAGAGTCAGTCTTCATGTGTGTCCCAAATATGCCCTAACTCTACTGGGACAATACCTAAATGTGTGCTCTCCTTCATCTTCAGTCCTCACAAAGGACCCTGCAAACACGAGCCAGGAAGATGTCATGCCACTATCCAAACAGAAGCGAGTCTGGAACAAAGCAGCTGTACATCAAATGTGCATTAATTATTTCTCCAGCTGCAGATCAGAGACATTACAGATGGAAAAGTCTTATTAGATCATGTTATCAATCTCCTTGCCAAGGCTGGATTGTTACCCACTGTTACAATCTGTAATGTTTTGCCCAGCTGAGTGGTACCTTCCCACAGTCCCTCTCCCACCCTCAGAGACTCATTCCCATAGTTTGCTCTCCTCTCTGGCTTAACTGCCACCAGACTAGGGAGACATATTCCATTAAGTACTCCTTCAGCAGAAAAGACAGCTGTTTTAGCTATAGCAAGGATGAACATCTCTGTTAATGTGACAGTAATGAAAGTGCTCATACTTTCCTGAAACATTTCTATGATTGGAGATGTATTTTGGGGTTGAACAAACCATTGACTTTGATTTAGATTGTGGATGGCCTCTTAAGTCTGCCACTTTTATTTAGCTTATTAATACTGCTATAATAGTTCAGGACATGTGGTTCATGAAATTTTAGAAACACAGAATATTTAAGTTTGGAAGGGACCCCTGAAGGTCATCTGGTCCAAAACCTCTACTCCAACATTGTCAGCTAGAGTTCTGAAAAACGCTTAAAGACTCAGCTGCATTTGTGAAAAAAATTCTTATTTGTTGGGAATACTGCTATGCATTTTATTTCCCTCCCTGTCCCAAATGTAATTTTCAAACATCACTGCAATAAGAAACTATTTCATGTAATTGTTCACACTCCTCATGTATCAAGTGTGGTTATGTCAGTAGAAATGTGGCAGCAGATCACTATGAAATTCAGTATTCTTTTCAATTGAATCACTGGAAAACTTACTGGTCTGAAAGTCTTCCTCCCCCAGCAGCCAGGATACCAGGGCTGCCCCTTAGAATCAGGCTGAAGAAAAACATTTCAAATCAGCTGGTTCTTGACATCTAGTCCTTGAAATTCAAAGTTCAGAAAGGCCCAAGGCTTCTGGTTGCACAGCCAGACTCGCCTGTGAGTAGGAGTACAGCTAGCTGAAAGAACAATCAGACTGTATTAGCTGATCAGTAAATCACAAGTGCAAGGTATGTACCTCTGCAGTTTGTTCACTGGGAACCTTTGGACTGTGTCTGCCTTATTTATCCATGCACACCATCTAGTCACCATGAATTTACTGTGTGCATAGCTTGGTGAATTTTGTAACTGTCTACTCCACTGCAAATGTCAAAATTTGCAGCCCTGCTCTGTAGTAGGATTCAAATGAGCTTAGGACAGCAACCAGACACTCTGAAGTGCTAAATGAATAAAAACCTCTAAATTTCATATAAGCAACCAGAGTTAGATGATCCCAGTGTTCCTGTGTCTCAGGAATGCTACAGAGCCCTCAAGCCATTAATCATGGACTGTCTTTCTGCTCAAGGGTGGTTCAATAGTACATCCTGGTTTAATTGTTCAAACACACCACACTGACAACAATCACATCTTCAACAGTGAGATCCTAGATCTGGTGCTTAACAGCTCTTTTGGATCTTCTGTTTACTTCTTATTCAAAATTCCAGGTCAATAAGGATTATGGCAGGGCTTAGCTGGTGACATTTATGACTCACCTTCTACTATTGCTGACACGCTGCCATCTAATCAGATTGTGAGGTTATGATCTAACTTTTTGTGGTTTCTAAGTGAATGCTATTAAAGCATATTTTTGCAGTGGAAAATTGCCACGTAAGGAGTTACAAATGTGGAACATATAAACCAGACTTTTTGTATGCTTTCTATTCCTGGATGCTCTTTTATTCATTCATGGGTGATGAGGTAGGATCAGAAGCTGACCTGGCTCTGCTCTCCCCCCTGGTCACCACATCCCCCTCAAGGAAACTACAGTGTGGTGAGGAAATTGCTGTCTGACTCTGGCTCACATGAACATGAGGGTGATGGCCTGGCATGCACAAGCCCAGCACCTTAGAAGTGCTCTCAGGCCACAGGAGAACATCACGATTAGGTTAGCTAACCTTCTCCCTAGGACATGTCAGAGATTCCCCTATGATTGTTTTCTGCCCTATTCAACATGGCAAACTTTTACTTCTGTGATTTAAATAATTAGTTTTCCTGCTATGATAACATTATTTCTCTTTTATTCTTTTTGTCACTTTGAACAATCTACAGGAATGCAAGAGATTGTTCTTTGGGTATTGGCTATAGATGCAAGTAACATCCAAGCTTTCAGGTACACGAACCCTTCATCAGGGCTGAAGTGGAAGGTGTCATTGACTGACCCACAGAGCACCAGAGGGATAGGTCACCTCATAAACTCAATCTGGGACTGTAAAATGTGTGGTTGGGACAAAGATTTTAACAGCTGTTTGTTTAGAGACTGTAGGTGGATATTATCCAGGAAGAGACATCCGAGCCCTGCAGACACTGGTGGGAGCTTTGTCATTAATTTTAGTGGAGGCAGGATTACATCATAGCCTTTTCCTGCCTTTTAGTAATGCCTCTCCAATTCTAAATTATACTGTTACCTGAAGAGGAGGAGCTATGACTGAATCAGAATAAAACTTCTAAACACATGGTGTCAGCAGGTTGATATATCAAATAGTCTTGTTCACAGCACTTGCTAACTACAACTGTGGGTGAGGTCCTGAAGGATGAGTGGTTTGGATCTGTATCACTCTCCTCTTGGACTTAGACACTGAGGTAGATGCCTAAATCTATCATCTACTCTGCAGTAAATAGACAGATTATGGTTCTTGGTCTTTACAGTGTCTAGGAAAAAGGAAGGTCTGCAGTTATGACCATCTCCTATAAACAGCTGCAGAAGTGACTGGCCTTCAAATACCAGTGTGAAAAATGATATATTTGGGCTATGTTCTAAGGTTAAGGTTGGTTAAAACAAAGCCTGATGTAAATTATTCATGTTCAATTGGTTTGGTTTTTTTTTTTTCAAAGGAATGACTGAGTCTGATTTACTGATGTTGCTTCTAACAAAGAAAGAGTCTGTGGTTTGGGTAACAGTGTTTCAGAGCTCTCTGAAACAACACCAGCTAATTCACTCTTAGGACTTTTTTTCCTCCCAACCCAATCATTCTTTTCATTACATCAGAGATCCTTAGCAGCTTGGCAGTACGTCACTTCTGTGGTTTCAAAAATACTTGTGAGAAGTTAAGATGAACATACCAGCTTCAAATCAGGTGATAGATATGAAACTGTAACCATTTATGAATACCAGATGCAACCTAATTGTGGGAATTTTTGTGGTAAGGTTATGGAGGTTGAACAAATGATGTTCCTGAAAAAAAAAAACAAAAAACAACCCAAAACAAAACAAAACAAAAAAACCAAACCAACAGAACACCAGTAAATGATACTTCAGGATAAGGTATCCCTGAGCAAATGTAGCAAAGGTAGGGATCATTACAGGACAACTGGAGAACCAGTGGCAAGCAGATTACGGACTGATTGCTTTGTATTTCGAAGCAGTTAAAACTTTATCTCAACAGGGGCATCTGAGTTCCCTGATTGTCCCTTGCATAGAAGTGTTATTCTATTCCTAGAGTTTCTTTACAGCTCCCTTTAAGACCAAAATTAACTGTCACCAGCTGATAATTCTCTCTGGGTCCTCAGTACCCAGTCAGTACTGAGGTGGCATACAAGGTGTGGTCCCTCTGCCCTGTGTGCAGAGGTGCAGTGAGTTTTCCATCCTCCATCCCTCTTACCTGATTTCATGCTGTGCCTCAGCATCTGTCCTCAGTTTTGTGACACATTGTTCTGATGTGCTGCAGCATAGACTTGACAATGGTTTTGACACTCTGGACTGAAAGCACAGACCACAGGGCTGTAAGGTTGAGTGCAAAGTTGAGAGGGTTCAGGTAACATGTGGATGAGCCAATCCACTGTAGAGGAAGCAGTCTCTGAAAAACATGGATGCAGCCACTGTCCTCATACAACATGGTGTCACTGAAGCTGGTTAATTTGTTTGTATATAGTTACTAGCTAACAGCATAGTCAGAAGGGCTGCAAACAGAAAACAGAGGTGCTCAGCAGTCCCAAAGAGCAGGAGGCTATTCAGGCAATCACACAGAGCTTCCTGTGGAGACCTGCCCTGTTAAATGTTGCCATCTACTACAGCTTGCAGCACAATTGACATTTTTTCAGCTATTTTTTAAAACTTTCTTCTTACACTAAACCTTTTCCCTGCTGTTAAAATTAAGCAACACTTTGATTTGGAGAACAACATACGTATACCTGGACTGATGAACCTGGGAGAGCTTTCTATTTCCAGATCTGAGGGCACATTTGTGACACTGTTACTGAAACTGGGAAAAAAACCTGCATATACACCATCATGTAACAAGCCCAGATTGTCCAGCAGAAGGAAACCCAAATACATGTGCACAAGAACACTGATATTCTGTACCAGGCAAGCTGGTGTGGACAAGCTGCGGACCAAGACTTTGAGAAGACCACAGATCCCACTCACACAGTTAAAATTCATTTTTACCCACAAAAGCAGGAAAGGGAGCATATCAGGGGGAAAACACAGCTGAGGAGATTAGGTGACCAGAGCCTGGTCTGAGAATAGAAGAACCCTACCTATCTGCACCAGAAGATATTAAGACGTTATGTTCACTTTATTACAGGAGTACTTTCAGGTGCACCTAAATTAGTCAGCCAGGCACATAGTAAAGAGACCAAACATCCCAGTTCATCCAGCACAATCTTCATATGCAGAGATAGTTCCAAGATACTGAAAGAAAAAACCCAAACAAAACCCTCTGGGTTAATATTTTGTCAGGATAGATTTTTCATACTGCTGCAAAAGAAGAGGGAGAAACCATGGCCATGATCCCACCTCTCATGGCAGGTTATGTTGTGTGATTTATGTGCCAGTGCTAAAGTCATATCTTCCCCCCACAGCTTCACCTGGGGATGACTTCTGTTCCCTCTAATACAGACTCAATACTGTTAGATTTCTCATTACATTTTTTGCTAGCAGTTAGGTTAGACCCTGTGCAGAAGTTGGTCACAGCTGAAGATGCACTGTGCTGAAATAGCAGTTCTGAGTATTTGCAGCCCAGCATGAATGTTTTCATGTAAGCATTATCCAGCACTTCCAGACCATTCCCCCATGCCAGTGGAAGTGCAGCAGCTGGTGTGATCACCCTGTGTGAACTTTGCCTGCAGATACAGACACCCTGGACCAGAAGAAAGCCTTTGGCATACTAACCTTTTGCAACAAGGCTTTCTGCCCTGCGTAAATCTGCGCGAGAGTGAAGCTCTCTATAATGACTTCAATTTCCTTTTCAGTAAGTAACAAAAACATTTGAGTTATCCAAGGGTTATTTCACATTTCTAAATTTGGAATTTGCTTTGTCTCGCTTGGCCTGAGTGAGTGTTCTTCACCCAAAAAAGGAAGAGACACTGTAATGAATGTAAGCTTGATGCACAGAGTGCACGGTACTTGGCTACCTTCATTAAAGTCTTTTAAGGTATTCAGTGTCAGAATTAGTCTTTAGTATTTAGACTTCATTGCCAAAATACTAAGCAGTCTCAATTTTTAACTAGCTGTAAAAATATTTGAGAAAGTGTTTATAATTTGAAATTGTATGAAGAAATGTAGCTAATAAAACCTATACACATAATAATAATTAAAAAAAAACTGTTTTGGGTAAAGAATATTATGTTCAGTGTAGTAACAAATCCTCATGACTTCAAAAAGAACTTAGAGGTCACTGACACAGTTACTTTATTTACACATTCCACACACAAAAATTATGACCATGTCTGGTTCATGTCTTGTTAAAGAGGAAAACTATAAAAGACACTGCTTGATTTCTTATTTTAAGGAAATGCTGAACCATTCAAAACATACGTGGTCTTCATGTTGAGTAAAAGAGTATATGCCACATGCAAAGAGTAAGGGAAAAAAAAGGTCTCTGTTGTTCTGGAGAGACAGGTCAGGAAGTTTCTATTCTATGTTTTTAAATGACAGCTGTGACACAAATAATATTAGTTTCTACAAAAAATGGGAAGAAGCCCTGAGACTGTGTATGAAATCTTTAGTCTGAAGCAGATACCATAATGGCCAGTTTAAGAAACATGTCATATTGGTAATTTTCACAATGCCATTTATGGATACCAGCATTTTCCAAAGAGGGAAAATCTATTTGTAGCTAAATTCTTAAATTATCCTCATGACCACAAGACTGCAGTCAATATAAAAGGAAGTTTCTGACTTTTGGCATTTCGGGGTATATGTTTTGAAGGAGTGCAGAAGATTTAGGCACATAACTCCCACTGACTTTCAAATGACAGTCAAGCAGCAAGAGGTTCATTTCTTGAGCACTCTGACAATTCATCTCAAAACAGCTGCAATGATAGTCAATGGAAAGACTATTTTTCACTAGTCAAGGGTCCTTCTAGAAAGGAGGATTTTACACAGGGTACTAATTAATTGGATAATAGCCAATACACAGACTTCAACAAATATGCAGACACCTGCAATGTTTTGGTCATAGTTGTTTCTGCTACTATCAGTCTTTCTGTAAAGAAAAACCACTATAAAAAATGTAATTTAATTCACGTTGTATTATTTTGATTTGTATGTTTTACAAGTTGTTCAAGCTTTCAAACCAGGCAATAATAACAGGGAGGTTTAAAATAAGTCACAATGACTTACTTGGACTAAAACAGGGTACAAAGACACTAGAGTTAATATGTTCATAGAACAAGTCTGAAAGTTCATTTTTCAGCATAAAGGCTATCATTTTAAATTGTTTACCCCTAGGATTTTAATTCATTTAAATAACTGGTGATCATTTCTTACGTTTTCACCTTCAGCCAGATATTTTCTATGTTTTTGAAGTACACCCTTTGTTGCAAACTGATTTCATTTTCTGCATGACATTGAAGCCCTTGTGCTGAGCAAGTGGTCTGTATGTATCATAATTTTTTAAATAGATCCCAGGAGCTTCATGGGGATTTCATTTCCTGCATGACATTGAAGCCCTTTCTCCAAGACACAGGACACTTGTGCTGAGCAAGTGGTCTGTATGTATTATAATTTTTTAAATAGATCCCAGGAGCTTCATGGGGACACTGAGTAGCTTGCAATATCTCATTTCCACATCCATTACCTTGTCCTTAAGATGTTCAAAATAAATGGTCGTCCTCCAGGGCTGCTTTTCCTTCTCAGTTCAGAAGACAGTAAACCCTACAGCAGGCAGGGTCGTTGTTTATAGGTGGCTATACACACTCTCCCCACAGCAGTGAATTGCACAGTAAAGTGACAAAGCAGTGATAAAATATTGCTGATGGAAATGGGGTTTGTTGCAATCATTCATGGGTGGTATGAGTCTACGCTCCTGACTTTGGCTCAAGAGGAGAGTCATGTAAGATACCTGTGTGCACTTTCCAGGAGGGATCACTATGAGAGTTTCTCAGCCAACATTTTTTTGTGATTGTGCAAAATTACTCTTTTTCCCCTCAAAGAAATGAAAACTTTCTATGAGGAAATGTATTTGCACAGCTTTACTTCTTCCCTGCATTTTAGACAGATGGTCACCACACGTGATGCCATTTTTTTTGTGATTGTGCAAAATTACTCCTTTTTTCCCCTCAAAGAAATTAAAACTTTCTATATGGAAATGTATTTGCACAGCTTTACTTCTTCCCTGCATTTTAGACAGATGGTCACCACACGTGATGCAGTTTTGCTCTTCCACTTTGATAGAACTTCCTTGTGTAAGGATTCCCTTTCTAGCCCTAGGCACTTCTGAGAAATTAATAAACATTTTTTTTTTGATTTTACATCCCACAAAAATCATTTCCAGGTAAAGATTTGTACTTAATGGTTTCACACTTGAAATCAGTGCTATATCTTTTAAAACACTGCAGTGAATTGTTCTACGAGTTTCTGGAATACTTTTATACTGTCAGAGAACACATCAGGACTAAAAAGTATCTGCTTAAATATTTCTCTGCTCAAAACATGGAATTCATCAAGTCATTATGAGCTGTAAATTTGTTCTGGTGTGATTTTTTTTCCAGATTATTAGCATACCTTTATATGAATTTTAGTGCCTGAAATTCAATTATGTAGTTCCAGGAAATACACAGAAATCTGACTGCGTCTTAAAAATCTCTCATTGCCTCATATACATTCATCATCCTTTTTCGGCTTCTTGAGCAGTCAAATCTGGCAGTTTTCAGCAGTTTTTGGTTTACAGTGTATATTTGGTTTACAGTGTGTGCTTGGTGGCTTAATGATACAGTATGAATATAACAAAATAATAGTGTAATTTAATGCTATGATGTATTTGTTTTTCTGCCTGTTTTGGGTTATATGGTTCACTAAGTTATAACAGCTGCCTGCTGAAAAATGTTATTTTGCATTCTTATCTGTTATTTGCATTTAATTTCATTTTCCCTGCTTGTTGCTATGTCTTATTTCATACCAATAAAATTTTTCCCCATTTAAGGAATTTGATTTTTACTCTTAAAGTATTTATCGATGTTCTTTTTTTGTAACCATTTGGGTTTCTATTGTCTTCTCAAATTAAGCAATAACAAAACCTACTTTATTTCCATAGACTGTATGACTTTCAGGCCTAAAAACTGGAGAGCAATGTCTTCGCTTTCATCATATGGATAGTAAAAAGTTACAGTATTGATAAATGGAATATGAAAATATGAAAAATAAGCCAAAGTAGCTGGCACTTCCATAGGGGAAAATAAAGGGAACAACAGAATCACGAGTTATGTCTAAGCTTAAAAAAAAATAGAAAATGCAGTAAGAAAGTAAGAATTTTTGGAGAAGGGTGAAATACCAGAACACTAGGAGAAGTGTTTCTAAAAAGGGAGAAAACAGAAAATATAAAAGTTCAGTTCTATTGATTAGATAGAATTCAGTCTGAACCTGAAAAAGGATTTTAATCCTGAAAAAAAATCTGGAGAAATCAATATTTTAGCATACAGTAAATAACAAAGAGAACCATAAACAAGAACATGGTCAATCACAATTCATGTTTAAAAAAATGTGGTTTTCTTCCAGATCACAGACATTCTGAATACAAGAGATGGCCCCATTAAAAACAGCTTTGCCATTAGTCTTCTGCAAGCTCTCTAAATGTTCCTAAAATAATTTACCTGTTAAACATAGCGTACAAAAAAAGGTGTAAGAAGGTACGTTACATAGGAAAAGTTTTTCTTGAAATGCCTTTAAAATAATCTGCACTGATTCACTTTCAGATTTCTCATTTTTTTTTTCTGCAATAAGGTATTACTTAGGAAACACACATTAGATCATATAAATCCTTAATACAGGTCAAATAGTTTCTTTTGAAAGAAAAGCTCATCCAAATGTTACATTCATACAGGTGTCTATTAGTTTAGAGAGGTAGGTTGTGAACTTCACCATGTGTAATATTTCTTACATGCTTTCTGGCACCTTTCCTTCTATTCTCCGCTGGGAAAAAGCTAAACAGAGCACCTCATGGTGTCAAGTATTTCCTTCTTTGGCACCAATCCAAAATTCAGAGACGAAGAAAATAATTTGAGCCTCAAAAATGCTGAAGAATTTTCAGTTTAAATTTGCCACTGGAAAAGGAGAATGAGCTGTTGATGTTTTTCTGGCATTCTGACAGAGATGCTGATGGCAGTGGGCAGGAGTGTCACTTATTCCACACTGTGAAGAGTAATGATCTTCCATACAGAGTGGTCAACTGGACATTGTCGGTGGACACTTCTGCCAAATAAGTGTCTTATTTTTATTCTAGCTTTTCCAAAAGAGGTCACTTTTTTAGAGGTTAACAAGCTTTGGTGGCTCTGTCGAGTGAATTCTGGTAATTCCTCAGGAAGCAGCTGAAGCTGGGACACTCCCCTCCCGTGGCCAGGGAACCTGCTGTTATTTCAGACACGCTGCCCGTATGGCCATTACTCAGTTGTTCAGCAATTCAGCAATGACACAGATGTGATCAAGCAAAGCTGATGCAAATGATTATACAAACAGTATTATTGTTGCATTTAGCTGCAGTAGAAGATTTATAGCTTTGCATAATCCCATAAATCATTCAAAGAGCCTGGAGTTTCTCAAATGCAAGGAAGAGATTTCAGCTGTGGCACATGCAGAGCTAGACCAGACTCAGTGAATAAAGCAGTAGGTGAATACCTCAACAGAGTCCTCCTTCCAGCCTCCAGAGGTCAGCTGCTTTTCTCCCATTGAGCCTTATGACCTTGGAGGTACTGACCCAAAGGATGGACTAGCTATGTCTTCCAGACTGTATAGATTGCTGGCCCAGCACCCAGTAACCCTGAATCCATCTCCAAACACAGGTTACAGCTTAGACCTCTCATGGGACACACAGGAAACCAGTCTGAGTCCTCGTTCAGATGGGATCTTCCTTCCCCTACAGGGGCCAACTTTGTACCTTCTCAACCCAGAATCAGGAACCAGACTTAAGGCACTGAATCACTGAGTACCACAACAATTTGTCCAGTGTTCACTACCAGTGCATTTCTCATACCACCTGGCAATTCGTTGGATGAAAAGGAGGGAAGTGTTTTAAAAATGAAATTTAAGTGATATATTCGTAGCTCGTGATGTTGAGGAAAATGAAAGCAGGCAAGCTAAATGAATGCATAACTTGAATTTGAAAATTGATCATAACTTGAATTGAAAATTTAGACATTTTCTAGTTCACATAGAGCCCACCAAGATAACCTTTCTTAACTAGAGCTCTAGTGATTAGAAAGGAAGCATAGAGCACAGTAAGGATACAAAGAATATTTTAAGACAAAGCTAGTTGCTTCCTAAAAAAAAAAACCTAGAAATATCAGGTGATCCATTTTTATGGTCAGACCAATAGCTCTGCCTCATTAATTCTATACAAGAGTGTGCTGAGATATGAAAAGCTTCATGAGTCATTTGTCCTAGTGCTGCAGACTCTTCACAAACCTTGTGATCTTTTGTCTCCATGTACTTGTAGCCATATCAGCTAATCTGTGCATTACTGATTTGATCTTAAAACTTCAAAAGAACAAAATTAATGAAGCTAAAATGGTGTTTCATGAAAGGGGGGAACATGTATTCAGATGCATAAAAAATACAATAAACCAAACTTATTTTATTTTGGTTAGTTCTGTATAATAATCCATACCAAGCTCACACAATAATTTTAATTAAAAATGGAGGGAGTGTTTATTTCACCATTTTAAGATCTTTCACTTTGTGTTTTAAAATGACATTTCAGAATGAGGAGTGACAAAATTTGATTAAATAACAGTTGAAAATAACAAAGTGGTTTATTGGGGTTTTTTTAATGAACCTGGATATGATTCTTTTTTTCATTTGACAAAGAAAACAAAAAAACCTCACTTTTATATGGATTCATTCCTTAATAATTTTTTAGCACAACTTTTTAGCCAGATGTTAATGATTAGCACAGTCTTAACTACATTTTCATAGCACCATGTGAAAATACACCCAGTTATACAATCTGCTAAAGGACCTGACTGCTATAGTGATATATGATAATGACTGTTTCATCAATAGTTATTGTTGTAAAAAATCAAGTTAGGCTATAATAGGCTTGCAATTACAGTTCTATGTATTTTATTCAGTCACTTGTACACCAATAATTAATTGGTGATCCCATCAGAATCTAATTAACTGACAGAATGAGCAAACTTCTGGGCACAGAGGTGTGTAATTACGTTTTAAGTACATTGACCACAGCTCAGTGTCAATTTTCTGAAGTCCATTAAAAAATCTCACAAAGTTTACAAAGTTGGCAAAGATAATAATGATATATCATTACCATTTCACTAAAGGACACAATAGTTTTTAGTTTAAAATTTCTGCAGAAAACGCTTAATTAATGATTCATAAAATCACATGGCTGAAATTTCCAGAAGCCTTAATAAATCAAGACTTGTAATTCACAAAGAATGTCTAGATTGAAAAAGTCAAAGTTACAAAGGTAGATAAATACTCTAACCTTTCCTAAGATAATATTTTTACAAATGATATCACATTCCCCATGTCTTATTAGGAAGGGAATCAATACCTTTCCCATTTAAACACAGGCAAAAATATCATTTACCCTTTTCAAAACACTAATGAAAGAGAATGAACTAATGACACTGTAATGAAAATTACTTCATTACATGAATAATTCATTCCAGAATAATTTGCATTACTGCCATCATTTATCAGACTTCCTAAAGCATTAGCAATGTAACTGAGAAATCTCAGTGGTAGCTGACAGTTTGCCAGTGTCACTGAACTCCTGATTAACAACCAGGTTTTTACATAGGTGTTCACTTAAGGAAAATGGTACTTGAGCAGAAAACAGATCCTTATATCCACTTATCATTTCTAACTCCATCCTGTGTTCTGTGAAGTATGGAAAGCTGCTAAACTGCACAGTGATTCTTTACTTTACAAACTGACAATTCCTCCAGCATGTGAAAATCTAAGAGGGTCAAAAGATGCCTCAGTCTTGGCAAGGGAACTGTCCCACAGCTGACTCTGCCTGTGATGCAGGAATGTGATGTTCCTTCTAAACACCCAAAAGGCCAAACACATCTGAGATGATGTGACACATCAGACTAAATTCCTCCCAAAACACCCTGGCAACCACAACTTTTACTTATCAATAGACATCACCAGAAGGTCAAGGCAGGTGAAGGCCCTTCTCCTCCCAAAACTGGTGAGATGAATCTGAAGGACTGGGTGCAGTGCTGCACTCCCCAGTCCAAAAGAGACACAGCCATACTGGAAATAGTACAGCAAAGGGATGTGAAGGTGATTAAGGAACTAGAGCATCTCTCCTAGGAGGAAAGGCTGAAAGAGCTGGAACCATTCAGTCTTTAAACATGAATATATAGCATTAACATATAGTAATTAGTTCTTCTCTTGCCTTTTACCAAAGAAAATACCAAAGCTTATAAATAAACTTGGCAAAGTAAGTTACTTAACTGGGAGGGAAATCTGATTGTAGATACATCAGTATAAATGTAAAAGGACTTCAAGAGGTCAAGGGAAATTATCTGTGAAGCTGAGAAAACTTGGCTCACTTATTCTGCTTTACAGGGTGCTGATATCCTTCACACAGTAAGATACCCATTACACTGTTAGGTCAAATAGCTTCCTAGCCTGCAGGCTGGCTGAAATCCAGGAAAAGTCTTACACATCTCACATGACATTTAAATGGAATTTGGCTTCATAAATCCTAACCTGTGATCTAGAAAACCTGCTTTCAATGGTCAGATCACCTAAAACTAAAAACATTCAGGTTCCTTAGGTATTTTATTATTTTACATGGAAGTTCTCCAGGTAACGAGTAACGACAGGACTAGGGGGAATGGGGCAAAGCTGGCAGTGGGCAGATTCAGGCTGGATGTGAGGAAGAAGTTCTTCCCCATGAGAGTGGTGAGACCCTGGGATGGGTTGCCCAGGGAGGGGGTTGAGGCCCCATCCCTGGGGGTCTTTAAGGCCAGGCTGGCTGAGGCTCTGGGCAGCCTGATCTAGTGGGAGGCGTCCCTGCTCATGGCAGAGGGGTTGGAACTGGGGGATCCTTGTGGTCCCTTCCAACCCTGACAGATTCTGATCTGTTTTAGCAGAGGACTTTAGAGCCCTAATGGCTTAATGGTTGGACTTGATGATCTTGAAGGTCCCTTCCAACCTGAGGGATTCTATGATTCTATCTGGGATCATATTCCCAGAAACACTTCAGAGCTGAGCAAACTGACACCTACCTTACCACCCACACGTTCATCTGCCTAAACTTCCTGATAGATCTGATCTGTTAGATTTGATAAGGATGAATGTGTAGAAGTATGAAACTGCAGGAGGCAAGGAACTCTATGACAGTGACACACCTAGCAATCTACCCTCATCAAGGAAAGAAAGGATCTGAATTTCACCTTGGTCTAATGAGCTTTTACTCAGTATCTATCTACTCTGAGACTTGTTATGCAAGAGTCAGGTACCTTGAACCTCTCCTTTTGAAGCTTTACCACCACTAAGTGAATATATAACAAGCAAGAGACAATATTCTGGGTCAGTCAATGGGGGGAACATCCCACGGGGACAGAGGAGGCCTGCACATGGGTATCTCTACTATAAAGACCATTCCATACATATTTCATGAATACTCACCAAAGCTTGGACAAATAAAAGCAGTGATTCTAGAAGGTTTTAATTTCCCTAAGTGAAGCACACAGGGTAAAGTAAACAGCACAAGCAAGAGACAATATTCTGGGTCATTCAATGGGGGGAACATCCCATGGGGACAGAGGAGTCCTGCACATGGGTATCTCTACTATAAAGACCATTCCATACATATTTCATGAATACTCACCAAAGCTTGGACAAATAAAAGCAGTGATTCTAGAAGGTTTTAATTTCCCAGCTGAATGCAGGGCTGATCTACACAACCTTGCTCCTCCTCAAACTCATCGTTCAACACAGCGACTCCTCGAGCCTTTGCTGCCAAATATTAAGTTTTAAAAAAGGTGGGGGGTGAATCATGAGTCATTACATAGAATAATCTGTACTCTGGTGCTTAAGACCTCTGTTTAGAAAAGTAAGCATGGGTTTGTGTGTTTGTATGATCTGTGACCCCTGGAAAACACTGTAACACAAGGCCAGAAGTAGGCCTGCCAGAAAGCTGACGAGTGCTCTCTAAAGCACTGGGCTTGAACTCAGAAAAGTCCTTGCTTGGGCTCAGTCCAGTGTGTTAATTTATGAGCTGAAAAGGAGCTGGGAATGCACTGCATAAATCTCAAGATAGTAGTAGAATATACATCTGTAAAAGTTACACACATAGCAAACTTTAAGCGAAGTAAACGAAAACCAGTTTCTTTCATATAAAAGCTCAAATAGCATGATAATTTCATTAATCCCATGTGGTTTTCTCATACCCAGTCATGGGGCTTTCTCTTTCACTGGTGTTGAATGCAGTGGTATGTGCCCTTACCTTTTTCCCACTCTTCAGCAGCCAACCAGGCTCCACTGCAACAGTCCTGCTTAGGTTGGCAAGACGCTAAGCAGCACCTCTTCCACATTCATGACAGCAGAGAGCCTTGGTGTCCTCCCTCACTGCTCCATCCCCTGAAAAGCAGTTGCTGTGCTCAGTGTATGTAATTTTCTTAAGCATTACAACTATGATGTTCAGCACTTTGTAAGGCAGAGATATCAGGTACAAGCATCCTCTGTTCCTCTGGCACCATCCTATCATCTTGTCAACTTTTACTGTTATTCAGCCTCTAGGAGATGTCAGGTCACCTCACAACACCCTAGAAGGTTATTTGGTTTAAAAATCTATGAATAATTTGATGTTTTCCAGAAAATAAAAGGAAATATGTTGCACTTCATATGTATGTCACAATTCATAAGACAATCTGGTTTGTAAATATCCTTTAAAATATTTAACAAATACTAATAAATAATAAATTAGATAATTAGGTATCACTAACAAGAAAACAAACTGCACTGCCATTGCTTAAGTGCAGCAACACCACAGCAGAATGGGAGATAAGCAGAACACTGCTACAAAATTCAGCTTGGATGTTGAACATGACATAGAATGACAGCTCCCTTCTGCTAGCAAGCTTGATCTGCTGATGCAGTACCTGGACATTTAGAGATTTTAAATTGTTACCTGTGTAAGTGCATGTAAAAAAAGAGTCCACCTCTGCATACAATTGGCTGTAGACTCAGAAAGATCAACATCATAGAACTGGAGAAGAAAGATGAGTGCACCTAGTAAAAATAACACCAGCAAGCAACCTAGTAACAGTATAAAACTTAAGAAAAAGTAGAGTAATTAAATATTGTGAAGCACTTTTTACTGGATGCTGAAGAAGTTGATACTAAAAAGTGAAAAATAGTTGTAGAAGAAAATGAAGCAGCCTTGGAGATTTAATGGTGCGTTTGCTGACAACTATTTTTTTGTAAAAAAATTATATGAAACATCAGTCTAATATGTGGTTGCAGTTAAAGGCAAATAAACCACTGGAATATATCAAGGACAGAAAAATGCAATGAAACACGATATTTGCTGTGCAAAGCAAAACCTGATTGCAGGCTGTACTTGAGTTATGCTGTGGATTTTTTTTTTTTCTATTGGAAGTCTTGCATTGCTTTGGGGAAAAATGTACCAGTGGGAAATTGGAGGGAGTCTGGAATTTAAAGTTATACATAATAAAGACAGGATAAGAAGTGTTTGCCTTAATTTTTACTAGAAAAGTGTTTCTAGTAACCTTCCACCAGTAATTTTTTTTTTAAATAAAACACAAAACAATTTGTGTAAGATAGAACTTATAGAAGACTGTCCTCGTTTGGGGTAGAACAGAGTTGGTTCTGTTCAATGGTTTTACTTTTCAGCTAAAGCTCTTCTAATTAACTGCCCTGTGTGACATTAGCAGCATGTTTTCGCAGACTGTCTGATTGTAGCAGCCATTTAGCAAGACATTGTTGATTAGCTAGAGAAACTAATTGTAAAAGTGCATCACGCAGATGCTCGTGTACCTGGGAGTCGGGCCACTGAGGAACATCAAAACAACCAGCAAGTGGATCAAGTTGCTGAATTGTTCCAAACAGATTTACACTGTGCAAGCTTCTGGGAGGTATTACATTCCAGAAGAACAGTCTTTTATCATAAGATTATTAAGAGCAAATTAAGAAATCATGAAGAATTATTTCACTGTGACTACAGCGAGTGGGTGGAACCAGCAGGACTATCAAAAAAGACAGCTGGTATTAAGCAGAAGCATGGAATGGCTCATGGCCTTGGATACTGAATATGCCATATTCCAGTATTACATTTCAGATGGTCTTACACCCAGCAGCAGTGTGCTTGCTTCCCAAATCCTGTTTATAGAAGTGTTTCAGACTGTGTCTACCAGGATTAAAAAAGGGCCATGGGATTCAGAGCTGTGGCTGTTTGGATAGAAAGCAGATTCAGTGGGGATTAAGCTGAACTGCCCCAGTGTCTTGCTGCACCTCAGATGACACGCTGGGCTGAGGCAATTCTCTGATCAGAGGCAAGGTGAGTTTGCTCAGCTGCAGCCCTACAGGTTTCAGAGCAGGGCTGGCTTTCATTTTGCCAGTTCAAGGCATCCTGCTTCCACTTCCATCTGCAGGTGTGCCCTAAGCACCCAGAGATGCATAAGCATGCACTGGGGTTTGGGGAGTGCCAAGACACTCTGCTGCTGGTGGATAGAGATTAAGTGAAAGGTACTTTGAAAAATACCACTGCATGCTTATCTGTAAGCTCAAGTGACTAAAAATCATAGCAATCTGGATCTTTGGAGTGTATTCAGAAGGGTTGACCTTGATGCCCTTCGGAAAGTGATGATGAATGCTGTCACTTCAAGGCCTCCCTGTGAAGAGTCTGTCTCCCTGCTCTCAGACAAGGAATGTAGCAGAAGAGGTTGAATGTCTAGAGCACTTAATCTGGACCTGGTTTCCATTTCATGCTCCATTCCAAATTCCTGTAAAAGTGATGCTATTTTCCTTAGCAATAATCTTCTCTGTCATTATGTTTGCATCGTCTCTGGAGTAGTAGTCACAAAATAGCATTGTTTTCCTTAATTATTATGATTTATAGGCCGAAATTTCCCTCCACAAATTGTATCTTGTCATACATCTTCCTTTATAAGTCTACTTCTGGAACTAATAACAGATATTCACCTATGAGGATGATCCTATTCGGCTTTATTTTTAAATATTTTGAGGTTCCTGATTTTCTTTGTGTTGGCTTTGGGCTTCTACCTATCTTGTCTTTTGCTTTGCTGAAGATAGCTTATGAACTTCTGCGGCTGATCATTCAGAACCCATATTTGAGAACATTACCTTCTTGAGTTGATTTGGCTGTGCATTTCAAATCTGAGAAAAACGTCATAAAGGGGAATACTCTCCTACTTCTGGGAAGGCCATGGACTAGCCAGTGACCTTATGGTTTATTTTTATGTTGTTTCAATTAACCACCATGTTTTATCTCCTTAGAGCAGCATAAATAATGCTCTGCCTTACTGCCTGCTGGATATTATTGTGTAGGATACAGTTGGACTTCTGGTGTAGGAGTTTTCCAGCTCCATTTTTTTATACTTTATCTCCTTAGAGCAGCATAAGTAATGCTATGCCTTACTGCCTGCTGGATTTTATTGTGTAGGATACAGTTAGACTTCTGGTGCAGGAGTTTTCCAGCTCCATTTTTTTATATCTGGAAAAATCCTGAATTTTTTTTTTTTTGCTAGAACCCAACCCTGTGAAGCCTTTAGCACTGAATGCAGACGTTTAGTGTTATTTACAGTCAGGAAATTAATGGATAAAGATCTTATTTGTGGTTTTGCAAAGCTGAAATTGGCCTTTAAGAGTAGAAACATATGCCAAGCCTAAGAAAAACAGCAAAGTCGTGGAGTTTGTCTCGTCAGCAAGGCTCCTGCTAATGCTTTGTGGCAAAAGTAGCCCTTTCTTAGTCTGGGAGCATCACTGAGGTCAACATATAAGCAAGACAGCCATCCCTAATAGTTTATTAGAGATATAAACAATACAAGACCATGATTAAATATCTCTTACTCAGTTATACATATTTTTTCTGTTGATAAACCTTCTAAAACAACAAAAATAAAAACACCTCTGTAAACATCTTTCATTTCATTTTGTTTGTTTGGGGTTGGGGTTTTTTTTGTTGTTTTGGTTTTGGTTTGATTTGGGGTTTTTTTTGATTGTCTTTTCCTTCAGGAAAATGGATTATTCCTTGATTTCATTTCAGACCTATGGGAAAACATGAACTTATGTTCAAAGGTGTTAGGAAAAGTATTGAGCAAAAGTATTTGGAAAGAATTTTCTTTTCCTGTTTTGTATGAATAATTAAGTGAATGGAAAAACAAACAAACAAACAGACAAAAAAAAACCAAACAAATAGCCTTTCAACAGCCCTATAAAATATCCAGCAATGGCCCTATCAGCAGAGGGCATTTTTTTTTCCTGAAAAGGATAGTAGATATACCCTGAGAACATATAACCAGGAAAGCCTTAGAAAACAATGACATCAAACAGCACATTTTAAGAGACAAAGAATAAGCAGGTTTAGCATAAACATATACTGTGTATATTTGATGGGAGAAAAAATTAAATTCCTTCACAATATTGGAAAAAAAAAGACATATTGCCCCAAACTAGTAGCAGTTTACAGATGACACTCATGAAAAATGCATTTCAAAAATGTGTCAGTGGGTGAAAGCCACTTCTTTTATAGTGCTAGGGCACTTGTCTGTAAATTTAGGATTGTCACAACACAACAAAACACAGAAGAACTAAGACACTTTGTCATCAAAAAATTGTCTACCTGTCTTTGTAAACTGTACAGGGATCCAGTTTGGTTTGCTTGAACTAGATGCATAACTTTCAGGTAGCAGGATAAACTAATTGAGGCCTATTGAAGATGCTTAGAGCTTTACCAAAACTCTGGACTATGGAACATGTCTTCAAATCTCTGTTGCAAGAGCATTCTTGCTTTCAGATGCAAAACTAAGGAAGTCTGAACACTTGGTATGCACTTATTATTTTAAATTGTGATATTATGCATATGAATTACACTAAAAGCAGGAATCTAGTACCATATTACAAAATGTCAAATTTAATATATAAAGAATCATTTTCCTTTACATTAAAAAGCTTAAGAAATTGGTAGGCAGACATCTGAACACAGAAATTACAGCTGATGCTGTAATATTTTCTGAGAAAAATGAGCAAGTGAGAATGCACACTTTAAAATGAAAAAAAAAAAAAAAAAAGTTGTTTTCATTAATAATGCAACAATAGAAACTTGCACAACACTATTAGTTCAGCCATAGTTTTATGTAAAAGTTAATAAAAAATTCTGTCCAGGAGTCCCCAGGTTTCATGGTGAGACCCTTCAGCAAATCCTGGCCACTGCTAATAAAGAATATGGCTGAAATGTAAATACCAAGAAAAGAGGAAAGCCTGTAGTACCTGGGAATGAAAGCTATCCAGCATAGAAGCTTGAAACAAGGTTGTTTTCATTTACTTTTAGGTAAACAAGTTACTGCAGCTTCAAACACTTCAGGGGTACACTTTTTCTTAGCTGTCATCTGCAACAGCAAACCAATATTGCCTTCCCATCCTTTCCTACAGCCTGTCATCACTCCTTTTTCCTTACTGCAATGTGCATGGTGAAGTTTTGCTTGGCTCTGCAATCATGTCATGGAAATCCTTTTCTGACTTCATCTGCAGAAGTTTTGTTAGATAAAATGACACAGTATGACACGCAGCCTCCCGTTCACAACAAGAATTAGCTGAATAAAGGCTTCTCCTGCATGCTAAGCAATAACATTAGGCTGTTCCATGCTGGGTCAATAACTGTAAATATATTTCATTAGGAAGATATTTCGTCCAGTTGAAATTGCTGGTTTACCATAGTTAAATAAAACCATGTGCCTGAGAAATGTGGACAACTTTCTTCCCCAGACCTCTAATGACAGGGCAAAACAAAACATGAAGAGTGTCATGTGAATTATCACATTGTGCTACCACATTTGCCATTATGCTTTTTAACCACTTGGAAATAATTCTCCTCTCTCCCATGGCTGATGGTAAAGCAAATCCAACACACATGATATTTTTTGGCTTCAAAGCTTTTGACACTGCTGCAGTAAAATTCCCATATGAGAGCCAAACAAATGTGTGATAAAGGAAATGATCACAAGGTGCACATGTATTTGAAAAGTGATTCTCAAAGCCATTACCAGTGATTTGTTCCTGAAGTATTCAGGACATTTCTGTCAGGATCCCATAAACACCTGTACTGGGTTTAGTTAACACATTCCTGAAATACTAGGAACAGAATAGAACGTTTATCTATTCAGTTGGTGGGTCACACCAAGCTGGGAGGCTGGCAAAGACACAGAGGGAATTAGATATGTGGCCAGGCAGAAGAGTGGCTGATTAGGATGCAGCAGGTCACAGAGGTTTGAGAAAAAAA
>NW_008630393.1:0-1915 GCF_000691845.1 Merops nubicus
GCAGAGCCTGTCTGGGCACGGACCATGCTGTCAGGAGCCGAACACATACGCGAGTCACGTGCCAGCCCCAGGCACACCACCAGCTTGTCAACCCCCCCTCCCCCGTCTGGGGAGGTGGAGCATGGGCGTGCACGTGGGACAGTCCCCGTGCTCAGGGCCCGGCAGCCCCTCCGCCTGGAGTCACGCAGGCGCATTTCACCTAAAGGAGCCTGCGCCAACCTGGAGAGGACCCGTGACATCAGTACCCAAACCCTATTTAAACCATCACGGGCACTACCCGGACCTCTTCTCTCTCTCCTCTCTCTCTCTCTTTTTTCCTCACCTGCTCACCACAGACTCGCTTGCTTATGGATATTCTGTCTGCTCTCTGCCTTCCTCCTGCTCCACCGCCCACCACCGAAGCTGAGATGGCTCCAGCCCGACAGCACACTGGGGGTCCGTGGTGGTAACTGCTCTTGCGATTCTCTACTGACCGCTTGCTTAATTTCTGCCTTTTATTTTCACTCTGTTCTGTCTCTACTCTTTTCTAACATTTTTCTCTTTTTGTAATAAAAACTGTGTTGGGTATACGGTATTTGACCTTGCTTGTGTCTTAATCTCGCTCTTGGTATCACATTGAAACCTCCCCCGACATTGAATCGGGACATCACACAACTGTCCTTGCAACACCTTTTTTCCCTCTTGTAATAATATGATCTCCGCTCGTGCTTCATTACGTTCAAATCACGCCTGTTTATACTTTTGATTCCAATCATCACATTCCTCCTTTACTTTTTCCAATTCCTGAAGCGCCGCATCCTGCTCCTCTAATGCCATACTGGCAGTGATTCTTAGGTTCAATATTTCTTGTCCCATTCTAGTTTTGCCATATTGAAGCTTGCCAATTTGCTCCTCCAATTCTATCATTTGTCACTGCACCGTCGAACAATCCATCATCAGTTTCTCATTCCTTCCCATTAATCTCTCAATCTCCCTTTTGCAATTCCAATGCGGATTGCCAAGCCCATGCGCACCTGTGGGCTCAGGCACACCTGCAGACCCCCTCAACTCCTTAATTTCCCGATGTAGCTCCTCCACCTTCTGCTGCAATTTCTCATGTCTTTGCTTTAAGTCCTTTTGTCCCTGCTGTAACTTCTCAAGATCTTGCTGCGAGGCTTTACCTTGGAGACTTGTCTCAAATTCCAGTTGAGACACCTTTCCTTTCATCCTCTGTTCGAACTCCTTCTTTTTCACCACATCCTTCAGCTCCTGTTGCATCACTTTAACCTCTGAACAGGTGGCATCTTGTGCCTCAATTTCCCCGGTGGGGTTACTCATTTTTGCTTCTGGTCTTGTCTATTAAATTTGTTAAGAATGTGGTTTGGGATCCCTGGAAACCCTCAGAGATCCCGCTTCGGACACCAAAATGTCGCGATCCAGTATTAGTGGGTACTAGGTCAGGGTATCCGCGACTTCCTCCCCGCCCAGAGGGACAAGGGAGGACTATAAATGCGGCTGAGACGTACATGTGGTGCTCGCCTCTCAAGAGGTAGATCTAAAAGTATAAACCCCTTTGCCACGTTCAAAAAAACATCATCAAGACCAATGTCCGTTATGCACAAAAATATAGTTTATTATGGATTGGCAGGTTGACACCAGTCAGAAGGGAAAAGGGAAAAAAGGGAAAAAAAACTAAGGGGGGAAAAAAACCAGTCCAACAGTTCAATAGCCCCAGTCACCAGTCTTGAGACAATGCCACGGGAAAGTCTCTTGAGGGAATGATGGG
The DNA here is from genome assembly GCF_000691845.1 of Merops nubicus. Classification (NCBI taxonomy): domain Eukaryota; kingdom Metazoa; phylum Chordata; class Aves; order Coraciiformes; family Meropidae; genus Merops; species Merops nubicus. The sequence goes on from NW_008630393.1 coordinate 1,766, forward strand.
AATTGTAGTTATGGAGTGGACTGAGCAAGTTCCAGCACTCAGGATGACGTTGGCCGGAAGTTCTGGAATCTTTGCCTCCTGGGAGTTGGAGGCCAGGAAGTAGTGACCAGACTCAAAATGGCGGCACCCTGGGGGACGCAGTTCTGGTAC
>NW_008630394.1:0-466 GCF_000691845.1 Merops nubicus
GCCGTGTGAGAATTGCATGCAGCCCGGCCAGAGCTGCCACCCCGCTGCTGGCACCACTGATGTGACACCCCAATAAACAAAATTTCCCCATTTGCCCAAGGGGCATCCCGCAGCTCTTCCCTAGCTCAGGTCTGAAGATCTATCACTTGAACACAGTTATAAATTTCCTCCAGGTCCTCTTTCTCAGGACAAGTTGAACAGAAGGCTGGATTAAATCTCTTCCCACTTATTAATTTTAAACTTTCTTGTTACATTAAACAAGTTTCACATTGTAATAACCTGGCACTGTTTATTCATTTAGAAGCTTGTTCAGTTAACAAAGCCTTAATCTGGTGCAATGCTTTAACAATGAGAGGTCCTAAAAGTCATCGCAGCTCTTTCTTATTATTCCTCTGAATCCTTCCTGAAGCAACATCCTATAATTCTTCATGAATCAACCTATCACAAACCCTTAATCAAAATATAT
>NW_008630395.1:0-1614 GCF_000691845.1 Merops nubicus
ATGATTCTATGATTCTATGATCTAAGAATGTAAATTTCTACACTGTATTTCAAGAATTTGAATCCATTTTGATGTTAAACATTGTTCTTATAATAAATTTGTCATTTTTAATATGCCAGATTCCTGCTTCTCATTAGTGAGGTATGTTAGTATCAGTGGTGCATCAAAGCAGAAATTAATCAAATCTGAGGCCATCAAAACCTATGAGTAAAAATGAATTGACATTGCATAGCGTAAGAGAAAAGTATATACCTTCTTGGCAGATACCACAGAATTAGAGGGAAATATCAGACGCTGCCTCTGTGACACCTTCTGGTTTTTGCATTGTTTTTTTTTCAAAATGAAGCCACACAATATAAATTGTTGTATAGTAAATCACAAGGCAATTGTCATAATCTGCTAGCACAGTTGCAATGGATCTAATGAAAGCCTTCCATGATTCCATTAGAAGTATAACGTGAACACAAGCATAGAGAGTTTCAGCAAATGTTTTTGTTGCTAATCTATTGCTGGGAAAGTATTCAAGTCTAAGAAATAAAAAAAGGTTGCTTCAGCCATGTTAGTTTCACATTGATAATCAACATTATTCTAACAGAAATACTAACATTTTGCATTTGCAGGTCAGGAAAAAAATGTCACAGCACTTAGACAGTTCTAATTTTAAGATCTAGAGATACAGCACTTAGAAAATCCCATTCAGACAAGTAGTAGTTTTGGCACAGTAAGAAATAGCATTGATCAACATACAAAGCAAAAGTTTTTATCATTTTAGTACTGAAATACTTTCAACCTTTTTGACTTTATGAGAAAGCTGCAATTGATTAAAGTGAAAATAATGTGTGGTTTGTGAGCCAGAAGCAGTATACTATTCTAATGCCAAAGAGCATGTTAATTAAAAAAAACCACATCAATTATTTCTTACAACATTTAACATGTTTCACATTGCATTCAGCAACTAGTCCTGCACAATGTCACATATGGTCTTGCACTTTTACAGCAGCTCTGAAGTTTCTGTGAACTGGAAAAGGAAGAAATGCAACACTTGGAGGTATGACAAACTACATGGAAACTACCTAAGCCACTGAAAAACTGGAGAGATTAAGGTTTAGCAGTAAGTGTTACCCTAATGGCCATCCACAGTAGCATGTCAATTATATTAAGCAAATTAATACCATTTGTAGCCTTTAGGGGAAAAAAAAAATCCATGACAGAGAAATCTGAGTGGGAAAACTATATAGTGTCTAGAATCTGTTTTATAGCCTATAAGATGTTCAAACGAAAAGAGGGAAGTTAAATAATTTGGTCTCATCACCTTATCTCTGTAGACAGCTTAACTGTAACAAACAGTGCTTATATAGTGCACCAGCAACAGGATAATAACCATTTTAGATACTTACCTAATATAACTGATATATTTTACCAATGACTTTCACTTTTTTCCTTTCCAAAATGAATAATGATAAAAAGGTATTCAAAATAGGGAGGAGATCTTTCCCTTAAAGGAAGGAATCCCTAGAACTGAGTGTAAGACAACTCTCTCTGGAGACAACCAAAAAAACCCCAAAGGTGCAGATTTCTGCCATGCCCACTCAGGAACTGGAAGATCTTTTTCCC
>NW_008630395.1:1645-31503 GCF_000691845.1 Merops nubicus
TATTATATTACTACAATGAAGAAAAAACCCAAACCACTCCTACAAAGGATATTTATTTCTTATGCAAAGAGGTAAAAACTTTTGTCATTCAGTTGACCTGTGCAACTGAATTTGTGCATTCATTTTGTAAAAATTACGGACTTAAAAATGTAGAAGACACGCAAAGAAACTGATTACCTTCTTTTTAAAATAATTCAATTTCTTATAGGAATAAAACTTAAAAATAAACCACAGCACTATGACACTAATTTGCAGATAGAAATAATAAAATTCAGTCATATTGGCACTTACCCACTAAATGCCTGGACTGCATAAAGCTTGGAAGTATCCAAGGAACTTGCACTTACTATCCGAGCCTTTAATAAAGATAAAAAAAAATACAGTTATTCCATTGCTCTTAGCACATCTTGGACAGAACTCAACCGCATCAAACATATAACACCTAATATGAAAATGTTTAGCAGGGTCAGCTCCAGGCCAAAGCTAGAGTAACTATTGCTTTGGAATACATTTTGGTGGCAATCAGCATTTGGTGAAACACACTGGAAGATCCTATGGGAAGATAAGACATTGCTTCCCAAATATTGCTGTCCTTTAAGGCCTATAGCATATGCAGTGTAGATGAGAATTAGAGGAAAAAATCCCAGATATCATGTTTGACAGTAGCAGACCCCTGTGTTAGCAATTATGATAAGCACAACAGTGAGGGTATCCTGTTTATAAATGCAACACATTTGCAATACACAAAGGAGAACAAAAGAGTGGAAAGCTGGGAAAAACATGCAGATTTCACAGCTAAAATGAAGGAAACAAACAAGTCAAATAAGTCACAAACAAACATCAACAAAATACATGATCCCTATAGTAAATATGTGATTTGAAACCTTTTCATCCACAGAACTGCTATCTGAAAGAGAATTGGGAAGAAGGGGAATATAGGTTAGACAAAACAGTCTCTAAGAAAATACCTTATGCTATAAAAAACTGACACTGTTTTAATCTGCTAAAACAGAGCAGAATCCAAGCAATACCTGTGCTTAGCTGTGTCACTCCAACAAGACCACTGTCATTACATTACAAACAAGCCAAAAGATGTTTTCACTAGATATGAAGCACTACCACTCATGCAGGGCTGCGTGGATACCACATAGTTTGCATACTGGATTACAACTCCACATGATTTTTAGGGGGTTGTTTGGATTTTATTTTTTTAATATTAATGAATATATATTCAATATAGTTGCAGAGTTCAAAAAAAAAGAAAACACTATAATGCTCTATTTTCAAGGAAAATTAAAGTGTTTCTACTAAGGATGTAAACACCCCCCTCTCAAAACTCCTGAACTATAACTATTCTATCACAGCTATTCATATGATGACAGAAATTAACCCCCAAACACCAACAGACCTTTGCTGACAGGAAAAGCAAACCATATTTTATGGTCTTCTCAATTTTAAAATACAAGTACATTTAACATTTTTATATACTCTTCCACCAGTAAGTGTCTTTTTTTGACACTCTATAGTACAGTGTATACATGGAAAGAGTATTTTAATTGTCACCTTGCTGGTCTTTCAATATTTTTTCCCCATGGAATACAGATTCTAAAAGCCCTTTAAATAGTTCAGTTGTTTTTAACATGTTTGGAGATATCCCACGTAACACACATTACACCTTAAACGTGTGCCACACAATTTTTAAGCCAATTTACCTACCAGAAAATGTCACATTCGTACATGATTCATGTCATACAGTATAGTGGTGACAATGCAGGGAAATAAAAGGCTCTATTATGCCACTAACTTTTTAGGCTACTTACGTGATCAAACCAAAGCACATGCACAGGAACATGCAGAATAGAAACTGGAGATAAGTTGTTCAAAATGTTTTATCAGTCAGATTATATCTGATTATGTATCATTCAAAAAGTTTAAAGAGGACTGAGCTAAGTATTAGTAATGTCACGACACCAAATTGAAATCCACAGAAAAGCCAGCTATGCAACAGTCTCTCCTCCTCTGTAAGACCAGAAAATTTGTCATTTTCTTATGCCTAACTGCAGATCATAGCATTTTTTTTTTCACAGCTATTGCAAATAATCCTCTTAGAAAGACTACACCTAAAAGAATGAATTATAATGTCCCAAGGAGAAAGTTTTGATTTATACGGAATGTTAAATTAAAACTACTACAAATAGTAAGTACCACAATTCAGTAAAAATAAAGTACATCTCTGTACACCAAGAATAGCTGTTTGCCATGAATCAATACTTTTCATAGTTCTTCTCTTGAATATAAATGAACACAGAGTATCAATTTTTATGTTTTAGAAAAATCAATTAAGGTATTTTTTCTGCTAGGACAGGAACTATTCTAATGTTTTCTCACTTCAGAACTTCCCTTGCTGTTCAGAAGTACTAGAATTTTTACTTTGCCTCAAATTAACTCTTGACTAAATTATTAGTATTTTAGTTGTCAAATTACTCTTATTTGACTGAGTAGATTTACAAAAATGACCTTAGCCTATATATTTAATTATTATTTGTGAAATGTATTTGTCTGGCAACATCAGATATGATTGGCTACTCTTTCTCCCCAAACTTGTAAATAAGATTTGGACATCCATATGATCCTACTTTCCCACTACAAAATTTTTACAGAATTTTTGTAAGCAGGCTATGAGCAGGGCCAGGAATAGCTGGATGTCTCCAAGCTGGGCTGGTTGTGGAAACAAAATGAGATGTGCTTTTATGAGGGCTAAATGAAATAAGAAGAAGAATTAAAACCGAAGTGCTGGATCAGCATCTGGACAGGTGAATGAGAGGAAAGGTAAAAAAGACTACACTAATAGGACCTTAAGTAGGAGAGAATTGAGAGTGAATAAATTCTCAGATGTGTGAAAAAGGCAGAGTCCAAAAGGTGGACAGAAAGTTGGGGACAGAGGAAAATTTTAGGCAGGAAATCACTTGTAAGGTAAGAAGCCTCACTGTAATCTGTTCATGCAACATACACCATATTGCTAGAATATCTAATCATAACAACATTTGTAATACACTACCATTTAAAGATGAATAATAAATCTTAATATTATGTGGATTGCAGATTTTTAATAGTTTGCAGGTACTTTGCTACCTGCTGCCTAAACAATCACACAAATATTTTTAAATTGAGTTGTTTAGAAAGTTGTATTAAAAAAAAAAAAAGTAATTGTTGATATTTGTCTTCCACATTAAAAGGAATTCTGTGTTTCAGAGGATGAGAGGTGGACACAAGAAATTTTCTTTACTTCTCTCGGGTTTCAGCCAGCTTCATCTAATTTCATTAGAATTCCTTAACTGGAACCTAATTTTCTCTATATTTAGGAAGGAGAGTGGCAATCAAAAAACAGGAAGGGAAAAAAGATCTTGCGCATTAGGTTTGTTTTTTCTTTGCAGTTGTTACTTAAAAAATAAAATGCACAAGCCTAATGGCCTCTTTTTTCAATAGATATTGTATAAAGCAGACAACTGACGTAAATTTCCCAAAATGAGATTTTGAGAGCATCTCTCTTTTGTAACAAATGACTGCATCGTCAAAGACAAAATTAGTTTGAAAACTTCATTGCTTATTGCTTCTTGGGAACTCACCATGAGTGAAATGATCTGAACTGTGGAAGTATTCTCTGTGTGTATGAGAGCACCAAATCAGGAAGTGTACAGTCACCAAGCAATTCACTTCAGTAATCATTAGGCTACCAGAACAGACAGCAACATTCCTTGATGTAGATAAGAAATGAACTGTGATTATGTAAGAGACCACTGAATGTGTTTTCATACCAGGGATACAGGGCTATACTTCTCAGATTAAACTGCTGAATAACAATGATTTTCTTAAAAAAGCTTATCTTCATATAACTCCTTTCTATTCAGACATTCTATGGCAAACAACTAACCTAAGAAAAGTTATGAGTGTGCTGAGAATAGTGAAAACTCTGGTTCATTTAGTTAAATCTATGGAATACTTCTGGTTTTATTTTGGTTTAATTAGTTGGTTTCTCCTTAGATTTTAGATTTATGTGAAAATTCACTACATTACAACATACCAGCATAGCCTTCATACTATGCCTCTATACCACACGTCAGTTTTAGGTTACCAGAGTGCCTTTTACTATGATTATAGGGAAAGTCCGTGGAGTTGATATTACTCCATAATTGTTGCTATTGCAGCTCAGTACACTCCATGCATATGGTTCTGTGTGAGTGAGAAAGGATAGTATGGTTTTTTAGCCACTTCTTACTGAAAATTCTCTTTACAGACATCAGATATTGAAGGCAAAAGGAAAATGACCCCTCCTTTCTTTTTTTTTTAGGCAGTTTGATAATTTCAAATTCAATTATATTTAATTAGGTAACTGGTAAAAAGAGGAAAAAAAATGTTTTAACTTAGTTAAAAATACTGTATTGGTATAAGGTTTCTGTAGTTAATTCAAATTTATATATTTATAACAATCAGTACAAAGAAGAAGAAAAAGTAGCATATCATTAATTACAGCAAGGAAAGCATGATGATAAACTACCACATTACATGTCTCCAAAGAAGCTCATTGCCTAAGCAAATTTTTTAGGAGTCGATGACAGAACACAAAAATGTTAGTAACAGGAGGACAACCTTCAAGTATATTTACCAGACCATATTTTAAAATTCTCCTCCTTAGCCAGAAAGTTCTCTTCAGCTCTGTACCATTTTACTACCTCACCTCTAATTGTCCTTCTTTACTACCATTCCATAAGCCTCCCATAAAAAGACATAAACCTTTAGGTAAATATTAAATTAATAATACCCTTTAGTTAGAATTAGTCTTTAAGATTCCATTAATAAAAAGTTTCAGATATTATAAAGGCTGTATAGCATTCAATGTACCCAGTAAATCCTGGCTTCTGTTGAAAATAATTCACAGGTATCCACTGATGTAAGTTAGTTCCCAGATGAGGGGGAGTTAAAGAGGTTTATCTGGCATTCTTTTAACCCTCTCAACTAAGCCCCCAAGTTATTTTCTGTCCACATATCAGTTTAATGGTTTTGAGAAGAGTAAGTAAAATTTCCAACAAATGTTTATTAAAGGTGTATAATTACTACTGAAACTTGGTCCAAAAACTAATAGGTCTTATAAAAGTTGATCTTCACATTATTATCAACTGTTTTCCAGTTAATGCATTTTCTGATCTATCCATTTTTAATATCAATGTTGCCATGTGCAATTTACCAAAGAAGATAGAAATTTCATACAAGGTGACTAGTTTCTATACCCAAACTTCCTAGGGAAAAAAATATCTCAAGAATGCTGAAAAAGTATTCACTTCTGGAGTGAAAGTTAAACTAGCAAGGAAGATAAAGAAGCGAAGACAGACCTTTGCTTTCATAGCTTATGACACCATCAGAAATAAAATGGACATGATGACAATGATAGATGGACAACAGTCTCATCAGTCAGCAGAGAAAATTATATCAAAGAGGTTCAGGAGATTTACACCTCCCCATCACATCCCTCTGCCCCCACCACTCCCTCGCCCATGGTGACAAGCATCGTTCAAGCCTTGTGTCATTATTTTGCTTTTCCATCTTTCTGAGTAGCGAAGCATTATCCCAATCCGTTTCTCTTTCTTTAACAACTGCGAAAATTTATTTCACCACCTCCTGTCATAGCTGAAGAATTGTAATAAGGTCATAAAGTTCCAAACTGTTAGGAAACCCTATGATTAAAATGGTACTGTATATACGTTACCATTGATTTTCCACTCTTCCAAGTGTGCATAATTGTATAGCACCAAATTGTAAAAAGATTTAAAGTTCATTACTCTCTCAAACTGCCATTTTAATCTTTAATTCTGCAAAACAGTTGCAAGAGCATCAAACTGGCAGATAATTATGTCCTTCCTGGAATCAAGCCCCTTAGACATAACACTTGCTGGTATTAGATAGCAGTACAGCTGTTCCATGGAAATAACATGAAAAGTACTCAAAATTAGAAGTTTTTTGTAGTCTGAGATTGACAATTCTGATCAGTATGCATGGCTAAGAATGGAAATAAAGAGTGAAAAACATAGCCAAATAAAAGGAGCACATTAAAGAAGTAGATCGTCTGTCCAAAACAATAACATAAAATAAGCCATGCTAAAATAATAAATGCTGTATCCAGAAGCTAATATTATCACTACAGAATAGAATATTACAGCCTAGAGGATGTTGTGTTGCTGAAGCATATTCTAGGAAGATATACTCTATAACGCTTGAAAGATAATATTAAAACTAGCACATCATGTAAGAGATGAGTGATGCTTGTCTGACAAAGAGAAGGTCAAACTTGAATAAAGCTTGGTTGACAGGAGAAATAGAAGAATTGCTGCTAGCACTTTACTAGCAGTGATGTAGAAAAATCACTAGTGGATACATTGAGAGCCAAAAGAGGAGGTCAGCTTGGTTAAGAAGAACTGCATTTATGTCTTTATTAATAACTGGTCTGAAAATCTGAAACAAGAGGATGCACCTTAAAAATATGCCTGGTGTTTATAAATTGAGTTCCATTAAACTTCTATTGCTCTTGTTCTCTATTGTCTGTTAATAGCTACTAAATACTTCCGAAACTTACTTTTAAATGAATAAATTTTTCACTATCCAGCGATTCCTTGGTTATGTAATGTGGTATGATACTAGTGCCTCTTAATTTTTGCCGTTCCCCAAACAAAAAAAAAACCCAACCAAACAAAAAAAAACACCAAAAAAACCCAGTCCCCTTGAAGACCAGGCTTTCTTGATAGCCTCCAGATTGTTAGAGTGACTTTAGCAACTAAAATGCAGAGTGCATTCTGATCCCAGAACACATGAGAATGGTAAAGCATACATTATCCATGAAGGATAAAGAGGCATATTTTCTCTTTTGATACAAATAATAACAGTAAAACTAAGGAATAAGCTGGTGACAATACTTCAAATGCGTCAAACAGTAAAACAGAGTAACACTTTTTTTTCTCCATGGATAATGATGTTAGTTACTTGTCAGAGGTCAAAAAAAGGCAAGAACATATACTTACTCACAACTAAAAAATATAACATTTGTGTAAAAAATACTAGGAAGCTTAACATATTTTGTTCTATACTATAACTAACTTTTTTTTTTTTTTAACCAAAGCAACTCAAAAAAAGTCTCAAGATAATTCTCATGGAAGTAAAGGGATTTACCTTAACAAAACAAAAAATGGTTATTTTTTTCACTTAGCTGTTATATTATAGATAGAAACAAAATCAAATTACATAGTGTTTTATTTAGCTCTGCTTGCAAGTAATAACAAGTTGGAATAATTATGCATAAACACTAAACAGATGCACAGATGTTAAGAGCTATAGACTTGTACACTGGAATTCAAATAATGACTTTTGGTTCTATTGGACTTTTTCTGCCTGATAATGCATGCATAAATACTTCTGAATTCCACCATCCCTTTTGGAGTTGAAAGGAAAAGCTGTGTCTCCTTGTCCTCTGCTTTTCTTTTTATTAAAAGAAAATTTCAACCAGCATGCCTTTTAATGTTCCCAAAGAAAAAATTATGCTACTTTATGTTTGCAGTATCTTCCCTGTGTTACGGACACAGAGAAGCATCAGCTCTGTCCTGTTTTTGCCAACTGGAAGAGGAAGACCTACAGGTTAAGATGAAGGTAAGATCAAATCTTATTCATCCATTTTATGCATATATTGTTCTCCACAGGTTTACATTCAATAATAAGTTCATCATAACTCCTCTCTCACTCCATCTTGGTATATATGCAGCTGATGGACAAGAATTCCTTTGATGAGACGGCAATTACACTGGTGATTCCTAGAGCCATACAGTTTATGAATCTGTGATAGCATTGACAAACCACTTCCTTCTATTTGGCCTGTGATCAAGAAACCTAATTTCTCAAAGAGAAGAATAAGAGTTAAAGAGATTTATTTTGCCACATAACATCCATGAGGTTCCAGTGTAACATAAACAAGCCCAACAATTTTCAGTATTCAGCTCCAGAGAAGTTACTAGCAGCCAGCAGCTTGTTTTTTACCACTACATGTCTAGTCAAAACAGATTACAGCTTTTGTGCTCAACAGGATTTAATTTTTAAAATGTACATCTCTTTCTACACCATATTCTTTATCATAGTATAGTATCAAGGATATTTTAAACAGCTCTAACAGCAACACAATTAGAAGACAGGTTATTTGGAAAACCCTCTCTTTATATAGGCTTTCATCCCAAATTAGTAAAATTTTCAGTAGAATGAATGAGTTTTACACGAAGCAAGTGTACAAGAAAACTCTTTTACAAAAATGTTATATATTACAAAATATCAATTTATATTTATTCTTTTTTTTTAGAGTTCTTTATCTATGAATCAAACCTACCTATTTTCAGGTTTACCAAAACTTCTGATCATTCAAGCTCTGTTAAGAATCCTCTCTACTGATCAAGGAACCAAACCTCATGGTTAATGAAGTTTCATCAGTTTCAATAATAACTTTGCTCATCAGGAACTAGAGATGATTCAGATGCTTTCTCCTGTTGAGAGTCTCAGAGACACACAACTGTGTGGGTGCTCCACTGATACCTGGAAAATGCGCATAAAGAAGTCCGGCACCTGTCCCATGAAATTAATCAGAATTTCACCTGGGCAGCAAACCAGAGAATCTCTTTAAGTTTCACATTTTATTGTAATATTCTACTTCTCCAATAGATCAGAGGAAGATTTGAACATATTTATGAACTTGTGTTTCCCAAGTAATTACATTTTTTAAATGCATGTCTAGGTATTTTTTCAGCCAGTTGCGCCAGCAGATTCCTTTTATCCTAAAGATGCACTATGAAATGAAGCAGTATTATTCCTCCTCCTAAAATACAATGACCTAAAGAAAAGGCTTAAATGTTTTAGAAATAAAACCAGAAAATATCTGTTAAACTTGGTGATAAAATATTGATTTGTGTTTATTTCCACAGCAGAATCGGTATAAGTCAGTCCTTAGAACTGACATTCAGGCACAGATTTTCTCTTAGATCTAGCAAATTTGTTTTAAACCTGTATAAGCACAAAAAGGGCAGGAAAATTGCATGAAAATTAATAAATCTACATTAATTCTAAAGCCAGTGAAAACAGAGTTAAATAGTCTCCTACAAAGTAGCAGAGTAACAGTCTTTCTTCTGTTATCCCTTTTTTTTTTTCATAGAGTCAGTATTACAATTTAAGATTTTCTGATAAACTTGAAGACTGTAACTACAGTTAAAATATGATCAGACATAAGAACGTGATTGTGTTTTCTGAAAGACATTAAACCATTTTTTAAAGAATTCTTTCACTTAAAGTTTCTAAAACTTGGATTATTATTTTTTTAACAGGTATTGGAAAAACACAGCTTCTTATTAATAGGGGTGTGCTTTGATTTGAATGGTAAATCTATACTCTCTATACTAATTTTCCTTACTCTAATCCCTCTTTCAAAGGACTGAACACGAAGAAGCAGCAAGTGACTGATACAGACCATCTTTTCATGAATTCCTACCTTTAGAGTAGGTGGTGAATTTAAGTGCTTGCTGTTTCTCCACAGGCAAAAGATGGATGTATCAACTCCATCATTAACTAATTAGATTTCCTCACATAATTTTTCTAAATCAACCTTTAGACAATTCTATTACTCTCCACCTGAACAGACGGCTGTTTACAATTTTAAATCTCTGATATACCTTTTCCCCATCAAAGGACACAAGAGAAGCGGGAAGGATATAGAGACTTACTCCCAAATTCAGCTTCTTACCCCACAGAAAAAAAAAGTTAAAGATACTCATCAGTCATCATTCTGTTTACCTGATCAAAAGGCGGGCACAAACATGAAGTTAGGAAAGAAAAAAAAAAAAAAACAACAGCTGGAAAAACTGGATTATTAAATTCTGTAGTTCATTGTAATTTCAAATACAGCACAAAAATAGATTCTTTAAATTGCAATAGATCTTGTTTTCTCAGTACTATGCACCTATTGAAGTGTGTAGCAAGGGTACTCATTTCTTCCCAAAACTGTTTACATAACACGTGTTCCACTGTCACTGTCTTCTGATATGAATGAGGAAAGGAATTTACACAGATGAAAAGTCTGTGTAATCTACATGTTTACATTATTTACATATGAAAATAAAAGCAATAGCTGAAATCAACTTCAGTTGAAAAATATTGTGTTCTTAAATGCAGCTTTTTATACATCGTACATTAGGTGAATATATATTTTTAAAAAAAAAATAAATTGCAGATCAGCTGTATCAGCCACAGAGCATACACAGCCAGCTTTTATATTAATGAACTTTTTCATCAATCTGTGTTAAACTAATTAAATAAATTTATTAGGGTTATGGTAGAATACAAACAAAACCTTGTATCATGGAATACTATGTTTTCAGTATTTTAAAACACAATAGAAAACTTTGCGGTTTGGCACTGTTAAATTTTATTAACTAAAAGTGTTCCTATCTGGGCTATTCTTTCACAATTATGCAAAAACTAATGGCAGTATACACATCCATTACCTACTGCTGTTTTTTCCCCATTAGATAATCATAGAATCATAGAATCCTTTAGGTTGGAAGGGACCTCCAAGATCATCAAGTCCAACCATTGAGCCATTAGGGATCTAAAGTCCTCTGCTAAAACAGATCAGAATCTGTCAGGATGTCTGGGATTAGAAAGAAGAGGGAATTCATTTTGCTCAGTGAAGGAAAGCATCTCAAAGAGCATTTCACGAAAAAAAAAATAAAAAATTTTGCAAGCATCACAAGGTGATACCAAACTCAAACGAAACTTCAAGTGTACTGAGAACACTGCTTCAAGCCTTCCAGTGGAAGCTTCTGGTGAGTGTTTACAGTGAAATACATACATATATACATATATATATATATATAAAGCTGTATAAACTATGTCAAAACCACATCAACTTAAAGATGCATTAGTTTAAGACACATTGATTAGATATAATTATGCCTAAGCCATCAATACTGCCACAACATGATCATTCACTACAGGATAAGTATAAACTTCAGTTTGTATTTAATTTTTGTAACAACAAAATATGTGAAGAAATGAGGTGGTAATGACAACACAGGGATCATAGATTTCAAAGAATGCCTCCAAGATGGCAAACTGTTACTTTTGTGATGACTATGGCAGGACTGATTAAAAAGGGGAAAAGATGGCCATTAACAACCTCTTTTATACAGTGGTATGAATAAGACTAACTTGTATTAGCTATTACTACTGGTCAATGAAGTAATTTGAAGCTTAGTTTGGCATAATACACACAAATATACATGTTCTATTTTTATTAATTACTGCAATATTTTATACACTGAACTGAAATCCTGTCATCTGACTAGACATCCTTCCCTTACCCAATCTGCACCCGCAGCCTCAGAAGGAACTTCATTTCTAAGGAAAAAAAAAAAACCACAAAATAGAAACATAATTCGCAATATTTTAATCAGTTAATACACATCTACTTTTCATTTCTCCTTCTATGAACAGTGGTCCTTTCTTTAAGTCCACTTCCTCACAAAGTTAATGTAGATTTAGTGTAGAAAAACTCTTTAATATTTAAAAGCAACTTAACTTCACAGACTGTCACCACCAACTAACATGCAACTGCCATGATGAAGGTAATGATTTTATTTATCTATCCTGTTTCTACCTGAATGACTTTAAAATTACTCATTCATATACTAACCAATACCAGCTCAATTGATTTTCATCTGGGCCACAGCACTGATATTTTCAAGACCAAGTCCAAGACTTATATTAGTGTAACAAAATAATACTATTAACTATAATTATTAGTTACTAATAACTGTGTACCTATGCAAGTGTATTACAAATGAATGTGATGGTGGTAAAATAGAAAGGAAACAAAAGCCTGAGTACCACAAGACAAGGTGAGATTAACTTCTAAAGCCTATACTCTTTGGGAAAAATAGCTGACTCAAGCAGTTCCAGCAAATGGTTATTATATAAAAGGCTAGAAAAGCTATCAAAACTGGAAAATATATGCTTGTTTCAAAAGAGCATAGTTTGAACAGTCAGTTTGAAATACACATTAGTTATATACTTATGTTGCTGACAACATTTCTTAGTGTAGAACCAAATGACCACGCTGCAAGGGGAATGCAGTAATATATTGCTGGTTCCTTTGGCTTCACATGTTAACATCACATTTCCTCTTTCAGCCACATACAATCTAAGGTTATATTGATTCTGATTTCTAAGTTCTGTTCTTCGGTCAGACACCACTAAACACAATACAGATCCTTCCTATAATACAACAGAAACCCCATTTTGTGCAGCATTAGAGACAACTCCCATCTCTGGCTCCTGTAATCTGACATGCCACTGTATGAATGTCTAGAGTGAGGGGAGTTCACCCATCTTGACAACATAAACAATCTACAGGTTACTCTCTGGCAGAAATTTCAGACCAAAGTTTTTTTTAAAATCTGACCAGTCACTAAATGATCAGCAAGATCTTCATCAACTAGATCAAAAAGCTATTGCTCATAAACTACCATTCCTAGAAATAGTCTATGTTATCATTAAAAGCAACTTAGAAGAGTGCATACAACTCTGGAAGCTTAACCAGAGTGAGCATTTCATCAGGAGAGAGAATGATGGTTATTCTAAGGTACCTGTAAAAGATGACATAGGAATGGAATGAAAGAAGCCACTAGGAAAAAAAAAATCTAGAAAATAACAAGTGAGGACTGGAACAATAAATGAAAGGGTGGGAGTTATTCTCAATTCCAGCTAACAAAGAAACAAACCACTGGCTAGCATTTTTCTGGTGTTTTTCTAAAAAGCCATCAATCCTTCCATTAATATACACGCACCATCACAATACCTCTGTGTCCTTACAGAACTGTAAATCCGAGGATTACTCATGTACTGCTCCCCTCTCCTCTCATCCATATACACTATTACTTTCATTCCAGTACGCCTCCAAAGGACGTTGTAATAAATAATACATAAGCAATCAGACCATACTGTATTTTTTCTCTCAAGCTAGAGACAGAGAATAGGACTATTTAATGGAGCTCTTGTGCACTAATAAATTATTTATGTACGAAGGTTTCAATGACCTTAGTTTTGTGTGCTACTAGAACAAAAAAAAAATAGCATTTTAAACTTTTATTTTGTCCTAAATTGGAGAAATAATGCTACTGTATTATCTGGCTATATCTCTGCTTGGTCAGATTGCTGTTTATCTGTTCCTGCCTACATGGAGAGACAAAACAATTCGTTAAATAATAGGAATTAAACAATAGGTTATGCTTTCGTTATATAATGAAGATTAATTCAAGGAACTTGATCTGTAACTAGTATTTTTCCATTCACAAATGAAAAATCAGAAGTTCACTGATTCAGTGAATCAGTTATAGGGGTAAGAGTCAAAAAATCCAAGCCTCTCAAAAGAGTCATGTAAATCCTAGATCAGTTATTAGTCATTTTTGTTTAAAGTTATTACTGCTCCTGCAAATATTAAAAGGAAGACACAATACCTCAGACTACTATTTGCCTAAATGATAAAAGTAAGTATTCTCTGGACATGCATGGATCAACATGTAAAGAAGAGGAGGCAGGTTGTGAAAACTGAAAGGCTGCAATCTGTACTTTCTGTATGTTTACAAAAAGTTAAACAGAACTCCTTTAAAAAGTTATTTATAAAATGTTGTTGCCTATAGTAAATCAAAATTTGTTTGAAAAACAAGTTTGAAAAACAAGTTTGAAAAACAAGATGATATTTCAGTAGACTACTCCAGCTAGGAAATGTATTTTGAAATTTTTAAATTCTGAAGAATTGTTAGGTGTTCTGCAGACATCACAGGGTAAAATATCATATTCATACATTAGATGTAAACCATGAAAGACTGCTTTGTTAGTAAGTATTTCCACGTATGCTACATGTCTGAAAAATACATTTGTAACAAACTAGTAGGACTGTTGAGGCAGAATCCGTGACAGAAACATGTCCTCCCTGTTGGCATGGAAAACAGAACTGTTACTCAAGAGTCAATACATACTATTTGCAGAATTAATCTGAAAAAGAGCACTGCTGTAGCTGTTAATCTATAACTCCCTTTATCCTCTTGCTGTATTCCTTTTCACTTTTATTTCAGTGGAAATAAAAAAAGAAAGGTCCTAGTATGACAACTTATAACCATGCAGACACTTTATGCCCCATAAACTTCACCCAATAACACATTTTCATAAATTGTCCTTGGTGTCAGTTGCTGTCTCTGTAAATATAGTGTAAGAAATGCTTCAGTAATTCACAATAAAAAAAACAGTTGCTGAAAGAGGACTGAAAGAGGTTTTTCACCTGCTGGGTTAGAAGAATAACTGCATGAGATGCAACATCAAAATTAGTTCTCATTTTCTAACAGCCTATCTAATAGCATATACAACTGCATAGACTTTAAACAGTGGAATCAATCTGAGCCGCACTATTTTTCATCTTCCCAAGGGTGCTTGCTTTAATTAGATCCTCAGACCTTTATATTCCTATTGCACAGCAATGACAAAGTAAAATGTCTGTAGTCCCTCTGTACCGTGCATCAAAATCATAGAAAAGTAATGAAAACACTAGCTATTGCTAGCTGTATCTTCATAATACACCATCTAGTGTCTAACACAGTACTGTAGAAAAAAATCTGCAAAATCCAAATCTGACTAATACCATTATTTGAAAGTTAAAATCAACTTTAAAATAAACTCTCATATTAACAATATTTGACTTCTTATGTAACATACTTTCAACTTGTTTATTGTAAAAACATTTGTCCATGTAAAAAGGAAACTATAGTAACTCAAGCTTTACATACCCATTACTACTTATTACAATTTTTGGCTGAAGACATCATCTTTAAAATTAACGTATCAGGTGATAATTTTTTCAAGACAGATAATGAAAGCAAAGATTCAGTCAAGGTGACAATTACCATCTGGCTCGCTACAGTAATTATGGGCTCCCAATTCAATGCACATGCAACATTATAACATTAGCATTACAGCTTGTGTTAATAATGAAAATCCCATTTGTCTATTACTAGAGGCATTAAAGTTATTTATATGACTGTCTGCTTTGAAGTCTGTTAACATAGAACATATAGATCATCATTAATAAATCTGTATTAACACTCTCTGCAAGTTAAAGTCCTTTCTACTGCCTCTTCATACGTGGATGCTGCCATTTACACTTCAGTCTTTCCTCCACACCCTTCTCTTCCCTTTTTTGGGATTGAGTACTTGTGTGAACGCTTACTGGGAATACAACTGAGGACAGAATTAAAATCAATTTAGACTTGCACTCTCACAGGTACTAACAAGTTACAAGTTACATAAAGGATACAGAACACTGCTCATGAGGATGAATATAGAACCAACCACACCTCAAAAACTGTTAAAAAAGCACTGTAACATCTGAACAGTTAGTCCTACTCCTATGAATATATTTATAAAGCCATAAGAAAACCAAGAGCAATGTACTGTTCAATTCTTTTTATAAGATTTGAGTCTTGTGAAATTTAATTTTCAAGTTACTGAAGTTCAAAGCAGCACAATTGCTTACAAACACATTCAACTAAACATATTCAGAAAATACCTTCAAAACAAACTTGTAAAATTTTCACGTTTTGACTCCCAAGGGACTATTTTACCTTGTGAACAAAAGCAGATAGAAGCAGAATCTTTGCCACCAAATTAAATGGAAGCAGGACAGGATACCATACAGAAATTAATACCTAGCTCCTGTAGGAACAATGTTACACTTAAAAGACAACATTAAAGTATTATTACCTCCAGCAAGGATCTTCTCTTCCAAATCACTCATTTGCTTCTTGTACGCTTTTAAAGCAGCTTCTTTAAATGATGGTCGTATTCTTTTTTTCTTTGGAGTTTCAGTAAGCATCTCTGGGACATTCTGATTTTCATCTTCCTTTATTTCTATGTCAGCAGCCATATGACTTTCAGCTTCCACTATCTCTTCACTGACCACACCATCAAATTGTGCATCATATTGTGCCTCTGGCACTACTGCATATGCTGTGTCATATGAAGGCTGGCCCAGTTCATATTCTTGGACCTGCTCACTAGTTTCACTACTATTAGTTCTATTTTCTAGCTTAGCAAGGACTTGTTCCATTACTTCTACATAGTCAGTTTCACTCTCACCAGGTGGTTCAATTAAGTCTTCCTCATACTCTGCTTTGTAGCAATAAGGCTCAGCATAAACATCAGAATCAAGCGTTGTACTTGATTCATTTGCAGTAGACTGAGATAAAGTTCTAAACCTCCCCATGAAAGACGATCCACTGTCATCATACCCACTTAAACTTTGTGTGCTTTTATTCCAGACTACTTCTAAAGCTGATTTAGCACGCTGGAGTGTGGATCCAAATTTAGGAAAGCTGAAAGTCTTATCAGAAAGATCTATGCTTAATCGGCTATGCCATGATTTAGGGGCTGTTTCTTCCGAGTCATCACTTGGTAGTTCACTCTGACTTCGGTACATCATAGGCAATCTGTTTTGATTCTGATAAGAGGAGATAGAATATGTTTCTTGATAATCATCATATTGACCTGTCCACTGACTTTGTGATTCACTATCAAGGCCTGGACATGATGGAGAAGTACCATCAAGTGTAAAATCATAGCTTTCAGTATCATACTGGAGGTCAGAACTTTGGCACTTTCCAAAATCAGTCTGTTGATCTGAAGGGCTGCTCATATCATACACAAAAACTTCCTGTGTGGATGAGTCTAGCCCCAAACCTGCCCCTTGTTCCAACTGATTCCAGTCTTTCCATGGGGAAAGATCATCATGTAAAGAAAGCTGAGAATCACTATAGCGGCTTCTGTCTCCAGCTGCACATATTATTCCATTGCTTACTCCACTGTCAACAGTTTCCATGTTCTCTGCTTCATTCTGTTCTGGATACTGTTGCATGTCTTGGACAAAAGTCTGTTCCTGGGAACTTCCATACCAGTTTGTGGGATCATCTTGTCTTCGCTGCCAAAGTTCTCGATCGGAGGAAGACAACAGTGAACTGCCATTTGTTCTGCTGAAATACTGATTTTCTGAAAAATCCTCAGAGTAAGATTGACACAATTTTGAGAAGTCTGACTCTGAACGGCTAAGTTTTGGTGTTGCAAAATCATTCTGTAAATGCCATAGAGGAGTCATGTCCGAGTAATAGGTCTTTGACTGTTTTTCCATTTTGTCAAATTCCGGTGACTGATTGCTGTAAGTTCTTCTGTTCGAAAAGGTGCTATTGTCAGCAGTTGTATTAAGGTCTTTAGTATTTGAGGACTTGATACTCCCCTTTGTAGTGCTTTTTTTAATTTGAAGTGCTGATTTAGATATCTTTGCATAACTGTTCCTATTTATATCTGATTCCAAGTCTTTATCACTGTCAGGTGACTCCCAGTCACGCATTTTACTTTTTGTCTCCACAGTTAAAAGCTTCATATCCATACTCTCATATGTCTGAGAAGAAGGTAGTCCTCTTTCTTTTTTGTCTTTTATATCATGGGTAAATATATCTGTAGAAATTCCAATGCCAGTTCCCTTAAGCTTATAAGACTTTTTTAATATCAAATCCCTCTGTTGTGAGGACTCAAAGTAAACAAGAATGGGTCTTGGCTTTGCATTTGGACAGTCTCTTTGTTGCCCCAGTCTTTGGGCGAATTCAATTTTAATAGTGCTCTGTGCCTCAGAGAACCCCATTTTATCTATCAATATTTTGTAAACTGTGCTTTCGGTTTTTTCAGGCCTCTCTTCAGGCACATTTAGAAACCGAAGACTTGCTTTGTTTCCTGGATGGCCTATCTGCTTAATGTAGTCATGTATGTCCCGAGTTTCTCTTCTGGACTGTACAAATCCAGTTCGCAATTGTTCAATTTCATTTTGTACAACTTCTACACTACTAGAAATTTCATCAATTGATTGTTTCAGAGCATTAACATGCCCCCTTAATTCAGAGAGTTCTGTTTCAATTTGACTTATTCCCTGAAGCTCTTTAAAAATCATTTCCATAACATCATGGGTTTGACTAATACAACCTGTCGAACTAAAGCCAGGTTCAAGAGTATTTGATTTCTGGTGACGACCAGTTCTGTCTAGAGATTTACTTCTCAAGCCCCATGTTTTCTTCCATGTACTTAGTTCTGAGTCTGATGAGACACATTCTTGGCTCTTCTTCCATTTCCTTAGTTTTCGCAAAGCTCCCAGTTTCAGTGTGTGTAAAGTGCGTTCTCCATCAGAACTTCCATCAGATGGTGCAAGGCTGCTTAAGCTTTTTCTGTTGCGTCTCACAGGCATCGTGTGGGATAAGTGTTCGTTTTTCTTGCTATTACTTTTTACTTCACTTAATGACTCAGAATATGAACTATCATTTGACGACAAATCTTGAACTATATCTTCATCATTACTGTTTGTGACAAAAATATGCTTTTGCAGTCCATTGGCAATAGCAACTCTATAACTGAATGTTGGAGAAAGTGAAAATTCTTTATTACTTTCCTCTTCTTCAGCTGATAAGTTGCGAGAAGATGGGCACTTTGCAATCTTTTTAACAGTGCTTTTTAAAGTATTTGAAAATTTTGGATTTTTTGTTTGTCCAATTTGAGTTAAGTCTTGTTCCTTTTTGCTCTGACAACTTTCTTTCCTTTTTGTACTATTTCCCGATTTCTTTGTAAACATTCCTTTGCAAATCTTATATATGTAAGGTGAGATCAGGCTCTTTAAGAAAGCAGAAAAAGCAGAAACCATGGAGTGTGATTTATGTCAAGCTGTTTCCACAACACACAATTTTTGTTCCAGACAAGTATTTGTATCTCCTCCAACAGGATCATCAGCAAATATGTCATCAACAGAGAATATAGACAAATAAACTACTGATGCTCTAGTATCTGGTATTTGAGAGGTGTGGGGGGGGGGAAATTAAAAAAAAAAAAAAAAAAAAAAATCACACTTCTGCTTGTTTGAGACCAAGTCCTGAAGAGGTTTTGTATGTCTTCCAAAATCTCTCTCTGTTGAGCATGGCCTCTTGAGGTGTCTAAAAAGGAGGGAATGACATTACAATGGCTGCCAAATGAACTTATCATTCAATAATAGTGCTCTTTTTTATTTGACTGGGTTACAACAGAAACAGAGTAGTAATGTATTTATTTGTTTTCCTCATAATGGTCTGAATGGAATTTTTCATGAACAATATAAGCTGAAAGCAGTCCTAGGCAAATATTTTTAACATAAATTAATAAACTATGCTTATTTACAGGCTTCTTTGTCCAGTTTAATTCTCTGACTTTAACTGAGATATTTGGTATTAATGGTGTTTGCATTCTTTCAGAGTAATGACATTTCAGTTTAGATCCATATGAATCATAATGACAACTAATAGGGTATCCTCATCAAGGTTACTAAGTTTTACATTGTTCTGGTCACAGCAATAACAAAAACAAAAACCCTACAACCAATTCTACAGAAAACAAGAGGAAGAGGAAGAAAAAAATATCATTTACAAGTCTCAGGACAAAACCATTACATCAGGAAAGCAATTTGATCAAAAATATGGAAGAGTAAGAAGAGATTTCATGAGGTATCTGTAAGGTGAATGCTTTTTAAACATATAAATATACTCTTCTGTAAGCATACACCTTCCAGTCTCATACCTGCAGAATAAAGTGAAGACAAATAGCTCAGAAAAATCCAGCAAAGTAGTAGTTCCTAAGAGGCCATTTCAGTTTCTAAACCAGCTAAAAATTCTTTGGCAGAATAAGAAGTTTATTTAGGTACAGGCTATAAGAAGGGTTAAAACTTGCTCTGTAGTGTCTTAAGAGAAGTAAAGGATATGAACTGTCATCCTTGTCTGCAAAAAGGATGACACTGCATCAACCATTATGGCCTACTCACAAACCTCAAGATCTTGTCTTTTCGTGACAGAGTTGGTCGTCACTGACCTTACTATTATACTCATGTTATGATCAATGATAAACACTAACTAATGATCCATACTGCAGCAGCAAAATGCACACTGTGTTGAATAGAGCCCAGGCAAAGCTCGTAAAAACCTGGCTGGCCTCTGGAACCCTAGAACAGAGGAAATAAACAGACTTCTTTTCCAATTGAAAAAAAAATGAGACAAAGCCCAAGAGTGAGCACAACACTAATAGACAACATTCTTCATCCTTCCCAAAGCTGCTGCTTGCTGTTTTGTAAAAGGTGAAATATTTGTGGAAAATTAATCCCATTTTTAACATATATACATCAGCATGACTTCTTTTTGTTCCAGGATTATGCCTGAAGTCAGAGCATTAAGAGTGAATTAAGATCAAGCAGTGTTTGGAAGCAAAAGCCTGCTCAGTGAGACTGCATGCAATTTTCAAGGCATGCAAATAGCATCTCACAATATTACAAAGCTCTCACTAGAGCCAAGGCAGTCTTGCTTTTGCATATTATTAGTAAGGAAAGAACCATCCTGGGACACTTCTCAAAGCTGGGTTTCTAGGTATAGAAGCACTTGTTAACAGTTCAGCTCTTACCTTGACTGTTTGTAACCATCTATCGAACAAGATTTGAAGTGTGACTGTCTCCTCTGCTCACACAACTACAACTTTGAGCACCCTCTTTACATAGACTTCACTCAGATGAATTGGACATTCTTCTCATTAAGCAGACTTCAAACCAACAATGTATAATCAAGCTAAAAGGGTTGCTTATTGGCTCAGCCTACAGAACACCAAGAAATCATGAAGTTATCACTGGAATCTGGAACATCTCCATTAGTTCTAAATAAGCTTTAATTCTTTGTAGAAGTATCTTGATTTCATTATCAGCCATATATATTTTAGCTAATGCCTAATGTGTGCTTTTTACCAGAGATAAATTAAAGAACTAAAAATCACTGCAAATTCAATACTCAATTTGTTTAAACCCAGTTTCTGACAATGTTACAGTAAATCCGAAGTTCTACTGTTACAAACACAGAGAGATCTGCTAAATGGAGCAGATTTATGTTCTCTCATGCGAGTCCCACTATCTCAGCTGTATCAGTCATACGATCTGTTCATCAGTTTAGCCTACCATTGCTGTCAAATACTAATTTTCTAAAACTGTGTATCTACACATGGAATCATTTGAGTCATTATAGGTCTCATCCGTTTGTTCCTTTAAATATTTGCAATTTTAAATCAGTGTAGGTCAAAAGTCTAGGAGGTCACAGTCTGGGGAGAAGCACATAGGACTGTCAATTATTTGAATGAGCAGCAGCTTGCCATCAAATGACTTTCAGATTTTATCCAGGTCTCACAATAAACCATCAGACCCCATTTTTTATTTTTGCTTTGCTTGTTTATTCACTTATATCAATTTATATGATAAAGTTGAACACAGCTGGATGGTTAACTTTACTCTAGATGGTTATAGAAACTGGAAGGTGTTAATGGGTTCCTTCTGTAAAGAAAGGACACAATGACACTACCTTCAACTTTTTACCCACAGCAAGTCTGAATATAGACTTATGTTAATCAACCTGATGGCAAAGAGGTAATTTATATTATTTCATGGATACTGTTGATAACAAAGCATTGTCAAATCGTAACTTGACAGTTGGAAGAATCACTTATCAAGGATCTTACTCCCAAATAAAAAATTAATGTGTCAGGTAGAAGAAGGGAGAGAGTGGGCCAGGTTAAGAATGACAGCTTTTTAAATAACATGAGCAGTGTATTTTAGTTACATCCAGATCCTCACAGATTCCCTTTTCATTTTTTTCTTATTTTATCAAAACCATCCCTCTATTTTTATAAAGAAAGAAAATGGAATCATATTAAAAAAACACTTTCAGTGTTTAAAAAGAACTGCTAGATCACTGCTGATCTCCTGTTTGGATCCTAGCAAATGAAGCGGTAGAACAGCAGCCCTCTCCAATCAGAGGTAACTTTGTGGATACACTGTTACCTCAAAAAAAGTAAGAAATAGGCATAGCCATAGCCCTGCTTGTCCTTTACACTGTTAATTAACTACAAGAGGTCTGTGTGTATTCAAAGGGGACAGGGAACTGCAGTCTCCCTCTGTAAAAAGGCACACAGCAGTTTGTGTTCACAACACCAAAACAGTAGGGGGAAATAAAAACAAACTGAAAAGTCTTTTTTTTTCTGCAGCAATATCACTCTGCATTACTGCCAAAGTAGTCACTGATGCCTATAGACAGCAACATCTATTTGTGATACGTAAAATGCTTCACAGAAATTAATTCATCATACATGACAAACAATGTGAACAATCCACTCTGCAGCCACAGAAACTGTGGCTAAGAGAACAATTCAGCCATCAGGAACATAAGGAATCAATAAGAGAATAACTAGAATTCAGATCTACAGATTTCTCAAGCATAGTCTTTTAATAGTCTCCCAGTCCCCTGGCAATAAGGTTATCCTGAGGTAACCGCCTTTACCGTCAGTGTATGTCTGTTGGGTAAAACCTATGCTACCTTTGACACATGCATAACTCTGCATACTCCAGATTGCTTCATTAGGTTAAGTGTAAGAGTGACATTGTACTGACAACCATCTCAGATGACCTAACTCAGAAGAACTTAATCTGGAACAATTTGCTGCTCCTTTATACTCTTAAATTCTCCTTATATTCTTAAATACTGACTTTTTGTCTGTTACCAGTGAGTCTCTCAAGGTAAAGTTAACCTAGTCCTTTTTCCCCCTTTTGCAGCTGTATATATGATGTGTACTGTCCTACATAAATTTATTTTTAGTCAATACACTCACTTTAAAAGCTGTTAAGATTTAGAGATAATTCCAGTTAATAGTCCATTCTTATTTAAATGCAGACTATAAAAGGAATGGAAGACGTAGAGAGGAAAAAGTTATTTGCTGACAACATGAGGATAATTGTATTACAAAGCCAGTACCAGGCATATTAGCTTTGAAGTGTGAGTTAGACTATTAAATGCATGCTATTATGGCAGATTAACAAAAATATACAGATTTATAGTACAGAGTCCAGCATAATCAGAACCTATTTAAAACCTTTAAAAAATAGAAAGTATCGACATGCATTTAATCAAATATCAGCTCTGTCCTTAATTTTTCTGGTTTTTTTTAATGTTTTCTTCAGAGCATTACACCTTGAGAGCCCAAGTGACTTAATTTATACTGAAACGTAACACATATGCAGAGAATATGTTTACTGTATACTGAGTGTACACTCAAAATCTCATATAATACTAACGTGTCAAACTTTTCAGAAACTTCAAACAATCTCTGTAGGAACAGGCTGCCCAGGGAAGTGGAGGAGTCACCACCCCTGGAGGTACTTAGAAGACATGTAGATGTAGTGCCTGGGACATGGTTTAGTGGTGTCCTGACAGTGCTGAGCTTATGGTTGGACTTGCTGATCTTGAGGGTCTCTTCCAACCAAAACAATTCTACGATTCTATAATAATTTCATCACAAAATATTTTTTAAATCCCTCAATTTTCTTCTGAGTATAGAATTTCAACCCTCTAATTGTACTGGCCTGAGCCCTGGGATGGGCAATTCTCTGCTCTGAATTAGATCTCCTTTGGACAGACACCTCCATGGCCTGTGACCATGTGTGCACTACATCGCTCTATATAACAGAGATTACTTTAGAAAGCTGTGGTTTTGTTTGATTTTATTTTTCAGGACTTTTTTTTTTTTTTTATGATAGTTGTAAAAATTCTGTGAAACGTTTAGATTAAGAGAACAACTTCAAATTAGCAAAATATTACTTGTAAGCCCTTTAGATTCTATCCTTTCCCTGCAATAAGGTTTTAAATATTTTCTCAAGTGTAGTTAACTAACAATTCCATTAAATTTTTAGAACACAAAAGTATGAAATGGTTAATTTTTGTTAAAGAGGTCTTTCTTTTGATAAACAGTAGCAATCATCTGTGACGCCTATATTTGGAAACTGCCATAAACCACTACAGCTACTGTTGATGGCAACATGCACTAGGATGAGTAGGCACACAAAGGAGCCATGCTTGCTAAGCAACTGAAATTATATTCATTGATAAGAATTAGAATTAATATCTACCAATCTGCTGCAAAAGTTTTATATGAAAAAAATCTTTCTTTGCCTCAACATACTGTCAACGAGGGAGTGGTACTTAGATTTCCACCTGAAAGTAAAAACCTCTGCTTTAGAGCTATCAGCCTAAGTGACACAGGTAAGATAAGAAAAACAAAACCTGTACAAGAACCTTCTCTTAGGTGCCAAAGAATTTTTATGCCTCAGAGCTTCTGTTTTACTGCAATGGTCTCACAATACAGAATACAGTATACTACTTCATCCTTCTTAGATTTTTCACGACACTAAAGTTAAAAGAATATTTGGAGTTTTCATTCCTCCTTGGTACTTCAATGAATTTGGAGATAGTCTGAGCTATCTGTCTTCTCGTCCTTGATAATACTCTGGAACCCCAGTACTTGACCTGTGATATCCTAAGTGTTACCACAGCAATACATAGTCATTATGATAATGTTGTGCTGACATCACTGCAGGATCAAGCAAATGGTAACAACAGAAAACCTTGATACAACTCTTTTCAGGTTGTTTAAAATCCATGGAAAAAAAACTCAATTATCATGACTTCTTTCTATATGAAAGGTCTTTGAGATAACTACAAATCATAACATCCTTTACAAAAGTAACTTATGATGAAAAAAAGGTGTTTTAACCATGCTGCTTTTCATTCTTTATGCTTTTAGATTCAGCAGCATTCTCTCAACATGTTTTTTCAGTATGTTGATGTGTACAGTAAGAACTAGCACTGATGTTTGGAACACTCAGATGTGTCCAGTAACCTTGCATTTTCAGTCCCACATCATAGATGTGTTTTACAGGAAAGGCATCTATTTTATATAATCACTAATATCTTCATTCAGGAAAAAAGCATTGTATTACCTCTGTGAAAAATAACTAGAACTTTATGATCAGACTTTATTTTCACATCATAAAATGATTAAATATTCTTACACCAATGAATGCTTTTAAAGCACAAGATTTCCTGTCAGCCAAGAGTTAACATCAGTGGTAAGATGCTGGAACTGATATTAACCCTTTTTGTTAGAACTGAGATGTGTTCAAATTATAAATGCAACAGAATGTTTTAAGAGATTTCAGGACCACTGAACAATCAGATGAAAATTATTTTTAATGTCTCAAAGTGCTTCTAACACATTTTTACTAGACATGCCTGTTGTAAAACAACTATTAGTGTTCTTAGTTTAAGGACACAGCTATATATTCTATTTCACTCATTATGTACAATCAGTGGTCAGTTGAATGGAAACATTAAAAAAGAGCAAAAATTCAGTAAGACCCAGATGACTGAAGAAATTTGGGATTAATGAATAGAGTAAGATTTTTCTATCTACATAATTCTTCCTCTTAAAGCAAAATGAACCATTTTTCTCACAGAGAAATTAGTTTCTGCTATTACTTGGCCTCCAGAACTGCAGAAGGCAAAATACTAACATTATCTTCTGGAAGCTAAAAGGATGGACAAAAATAGCATTAAAACGCTACCAGGGGTTTTTTTTAGGTTGTGGATTGGGGGAGGTATGTGTGAGAGAGTATTCTACACATAGGTTTAGCTGTGGAACAGAATCGAGCATGTATTCTGAGCAAGCTGCCTCTTCAAAAGAAAGCTGCAGGGTGTTCATCTTGAAGATTAATCAAGACCCAGAAATACATAAGCATCCACAGAGCTCTATTTATTACTAATCCTATCATGAAGCAGAAAAAAAGTGCTGGCAGATATAAGAAAAATATAGCATATTTTCATTATGTATTCATACATCTAAACTATTTATCTTTATATATCAGTTAAAACATTCCAACCTGTGAAATCAAAGACTATGCTGTCTTACTCAACTCATATTGTGAACTTACCAACATCACAAAATAACCCCCCTGCTTTTTCATGAAGTGTGGATGCTTAAGTCCACAAGCCTAGTTTCATCAACATTACAGGATTAGAAAGCAAATCAGTTACAAATCAATGCATTGCAATAGCTAGAACAGTGGGAGGTACATTCAGAATGAAAGTAAGGAAAGGAAACAAAGGAAATATATATGTAGAACAGATACAAAAATAGAAAGAGGCTACATACCTGGATTAAATTCTTCTTAAAAACAAAATACAAATTACATACCACCATCCTTATATTATTTTCCATTTATGCAGAAATGCTGTCCACAACTCCATTACTCTTTTGCCGTTCCTCCTTCAGCCTTAAAACCGGTACAATACAACATGAGGCTGCTTCCCAGCGATTCAACTCAAGTGCAGTCAGGCATGCTCTTAGTCCGCAACGGTATCTGTTCTAAATTCCACCGTATTCCCTAGGCAGCACGAAAGATTTTTTTCCCTCCCTCTTCTGGTTTTTTTCCCCCACTCCTACAACTTGTGCTAACAGCTAAGAGTAATCATGTGTTAGCTACTAATTCATTCTGCAGCTCAGCTTTATTTTTCCTCTGTAACAGCAAAATGGGAGTCGGTGTCCTACTCCTGCTTAAATACAACATCAACACGAGAGGACAGTAATCATCCTTCTGGTCTATGTGCTGGTAACTTCACCCATTGCTGTTTTCTCCTGCCACCGCTTCTGCATGCAGTATTCGCTGCAATAGCCACAGCCCTCCTTCGTGGAAGGCAGCCCCTCTGCTTCACAGAGAGTAAAAGAGGCTTATTGAGAAACCTTGCTCACAGAAACAACACATGCAGCGTGTCATGAGAGCGAGCAGGTACATCACTGGCCACAAGGACAGCAGTGTGAGATAATGTCTCTTGATTAGCAGGGTCGTGTTTCACCTAACCTTTTATGTATCAGTCTGATATGACCCAGAGAAACAATGGTATAGCTATTTCTTTCATCATCAGCTGGTCTTTTTTTTTTTTTGTAATGAATCTATTTAATAGATTCATAACTATTATCTTTTTGTGATTATTTAAGGATGCTCTAGATAACAAGAAGTATATCACTCTGTTTTCCATTAAAATTATTTTATATGTTCCCAATTACTACCTAGGCAGGAGGACTGAGTAATTTGTTTACAAGGATTCAGATAACAGAATGGATTAACTGTGCATGCAGTGAGTAAACCATCCTGTAGAGAAAACAATGGGTGTTTTTTCAAAAGCTAACTGATTTAACCGCACGTGTAACGCCACATTTAGCCTTACAGACCTTAAACATATTTAAATCTCTGACACATGAACTACAGAAGTACATCCAGAATGATCCTACATAAGACCGTTCTACACACAAAGTACGTATATAATGGCAGTGTAAAAGTTTCACAAAATGTGTACCTGCAAAAAACCATAGGTATACTATTACAGTAGCATAGAGACTGAATTAAGTGTATTGCATGTATAAAAATAAACAAAAATTTGGACTTCCTGGTAACGGTTTACAGATTTGTAACTGAGGCTTACAACTCTGGTATTTCCTTCAAAAAATATTAAGGATACTTTGAATTAAAGGCAGCACCTAAAAAGTATTTACTATTTCTAAGAGTACTTAAAGCTTATTGGTGGCAGCTTTCACTTTCTGCAGTCCTTGTATTAATTATCACTAGTAATGTGATTTTTGCACGATTTTATTTAAGTATAATTTATAAACGGAACAGTTCTAGAGTAACAACTCTTGCAGTGATAAAATTAATTTCAGAATTTTGTATATCACTGTAAAAGTAATTACAGACCTTCATACTCATGTCCTGCTGAAATGAAGGCAACCTTTAAATACTCCAATAACTAGATTTATAGTTAAAAAAAACAGATGAATGCATGCTTTACTCATTATTTATTTATTTAAATTTATTGTGGCAATTACTCAATCTTCTGTCCAAACTTAAACAAGCTGATGCTTTAAATCCGCCACGTTGCATACCAGCAAAGAATAATACGAAAGTTTTATTGAATAGAATAGACTCCACTGATATCAACACTCCATAATATAGATGATATAACATGAGATATAACACTAACACCTCTCAAAACCAACAGGACTGCTCATATAAATATATAAAAAAAAACCCCATCAGACAACTTAAGCACTGCCACCCACAGTAGATACAGCAAAAATAAATTGGGGTTTTATCAAGATTAAGCAAATTAAGACTTTTTGAGACTACAGATAATAAACCTAGTAAATATTGGCAAAGTTTTCCAAAAATATAGGTTATACAGGTTTTGTCATTTAATAAAAAGATGTTTGCAAATAATATCAACATAACACTTAGGCTAAAGTTGACATCTTCAAGCAAGTTGCTTAACGCTGACCCTGTTTATACTTATCTCTTATGTTATCAGATGTTGAACGTTTCAGCTTGAAGCCACTTATTTGATACACCAGCATAAGTGGTGAATTCCGCTTTTCCAAATGTGTGATGCAATTCATATTTAAGAATAAAAGCCAAAACCAAACCAGAAATCAATCCAAAGTCCTTCAGAACTGACAATGATTTATCTACTGTGGAATTAAAATTCCAAGTAGAACTTGCCCAAGCCAGAAAAATACTGACATGCAATGATACTGACCAATTAAGAAGCTAGTTTCACGTATAAATACATATTAATTACTTGCAGCTGAAGTTACCCAAATTCGTTTTCACAAGAAAGTTATGTTGAAACCCCATTTGTATAATTGTCACATAGAGAACTTTCAATAGCAAATATACAAGCAGAGGCTTTCTTCTGTACGGCAGCTAAAATTCACACAGTTCTGGCAGGCCAGATACTTGTAAGCCAATGCCTGGAATGAACTACTGGGCATCTTGAAGAAACATCCACAGCCTTCAGTAAACTAATACTAAGGAGCAGTTTACACACATGGACCATTTGCAGTTTTGTGGTTACTTGCCTGTAACCCGACATGTTGATGAAACTGGCCTTAAAGAATCACACCTTTACGAGTTCACACTGATTTACTGTACTTTGCAAACAGCGTTAGGGATGCACGTCACACTTATAGAAGGAACAGGAAAAATACGATGTACAAAGATGTTGCAACTTGTTACACAATTGTATCCAGCCCTGTATCTTAATGGTAAACTTCAACAAAACCCTACCAAGTGCAAACACCACCATCACTAACCCCCCCAAAAAACCTGCCAGCCCCAATGGGCAGCTATAAGCCTTCATGGAGAGGACAGCTATTTTGTGTGACTATTTCCAGGCTTATGTGACCATGACTTTCAAAGATGACTCTTGGAATTCTTAGGAATAAAAGTCTGTCCAAGGAAAATACTTCACCAATTTGCATTGCAAATTGTAATACTAAGTAATAAAAATACTACGTAATAAAACCACTTTTAGAGAACATATAACTCTTGTAGATATTATTTGACTTTTCCTACTGTTTATTACTTCTATTGAAATGGTGACAATCGATGGAACAACTTCAAAGTAATTTGTATTCCATGATGAATTTCAGCCTGAACGTTGGAAAAATTGCCAGAGAATTAAGCTCTCTTCTCCCCCACTCCCCGGTCCACTTAAAGGTTGAACATTTCTTCCTTTTCATTCAAGAAAGGCATTAACTATGTCAATTCTTTAAACAACCAATTAAAAACCAATCTATGCAATCAGTTGTTGAATCATAATATTCTACCCTAATCAGACACGGCCAGACCGGGGTGGGAGCGGGGGTATGGAACTGGGAAGAGTAGGAGGGCAGTTCCTCTGGCCAGTCTCTCAGCGGAACGAGGCGGGCTGCCG
>NW_008630396.1:0-6108 GCF_000691845.1 Merops nubicus
AGCAGCAGCGAGGCGGTGAGCAGGCTGCAGATCTGAGAGCAGGCCGGAGATCCGTGAGCAGGTGCAGGAGAAGGAAAAAGCTCCGTTGGGCAGGTCAAGAAAAAGAGAACCAAGAGAAGTGTCTGCGTCAGTTTTTATAGGGTCTGAGCTGAGAACTGACATCACGTGTCCTCAGGTCCACGCTAGTACCAAACAAGTGTCGCCTGCTCGAGGTGCCCTGCACAACCCCAGGCGGGGGGGCTGATAGGCCCTGGGTGCAGAGCCTGTCCCTTTTGCACACCCGCACTGCAAATACCCGATCAGGGGAGGGGGCAGGCTGACAGTGTGCATTCTGGTCCTCTGGAACGGCCCATGACTCACACACACGTGCCTGGCTCCTCTTTGTGTGGTGCATGCTTGGACATGTTCTACCCAGGTCACACAGCTCTTCCATACCTGAAGTCCTCCATCCTAGGGTACCTTTGAGACAAACATTCATGGCTCAGTCCTTAAAACATCCCAGCCATATTTCTCCGTCAAAGTACCGACGTGCCTGGAGAGAGTATGTTTCAGTCTGGAGCCTAAAGGAAAGCAGGTAGCCCCAGGTTTCCTGCCTCTGCTGAGAGGGTATTAGGGGCCTGTCACAAGTAGCAACTGCATTCAGGGCTCAGTCCTTTCCTCTTAGAGCAGGGCCCGGACGTTTTCACTCCGAGCCAGCTTTCTCCATGAAAATGTCACCATGCCTGGAGAGAGAATGTTTCAGTCTGGAGCCTAAAGGAAAGCAGGTAACCTGAAGTTTCCTGATTTTGCTGAGAGAGTATTAGGGGACTCTCATATCCAGCAACTCAATTCAGGGCTCAGTCCTTTCCTCTTAGAGCAGTGCTAGGACGTTTTCACTCCCAGCTAGATTTCTCTGGGAAAGCGTCACCGTGCCTGGAGAGAGTATGTTTCAGTCTGAAGCCTAAAGGAAAGCAGGTAGCCACAAGTTTCCTGCCTCTGCTGAGAGGGAATTAGGGGACTCTCGCATCAAATAACTTTGTTCAAGGTTAGGTCCTTTTCTATTGGAGCATGGCCCAAAAGTTTTCACTCCCAGCTCGATGTCTCCGGGAAATCACGGCCGTGCCTGGAGAGAGTATGTTTCAGTCTGGAGCCTAATGGAAAGCAGGTAGCCCCAAGTTTCCTGCCTCTGCTGAGAGGATATTAGGGGACTGTCACATCCAGCAACTTCATTCAGGGCTAGGTCCTTTCCTCTTAGAGCATGGCCTGGAAATCTCACTCCCAGCCAGATTTTTCTGGGAAAGCTCCCCAGTGCCAGGAGAGAGTATGTTTCAGTCCGGAGCCTAAAGGAAAGCAGGTAGCCCCACGTTTCCTGCCTCTGCTGAGAGGGTATTAGGGGACTCTCACATCCAGCAACTCAATTCAGGGCTCGGTCCTTTCCTCTCAGAGCGGGGCCCAGACATTTTCACTCCCAGCCAGCTTTCTCATTGAAGGCGCCAACATGCCTGCAGAGAGTATGTTTCAGTCTGGAGCCTAAAGGAAAGCAGGTAGCTCCAAGTTTCCTGGCTCTGCTGAGAGGGTATTAGGGCACTGTCACAACCAGCAACTGCCTTCAGAGCTAGGCCCTTTCCTCTAAGAGCCTCTCCCGGTTAGAAGGCAGAATTGTGTCCCACCTCCCTTATCCCTCAGTTTTCCCAGATAGAGAGGTAAATAAGGAAGGCAGGGGTAATGAAAACCTTGCACCGAATTGAAAATTAACAAAATGAAATATATTATTTAACAGGGAACAGAAAGGAAGAAGGGTAAGGGTTTAACAGGGTAAGGGGGTTTATAGGAACAACAAGGCAAGGAAGGGTAAACTTCCAAATATACAAAACCCAAATGTTGTACTGAGGCTCCCCAGTGCTAGATCTCGATGGATTGAAGTGGATTGAAACTGGATGCACAATCCTTGGACGTGGATGGAGTCAGGGAATCAGTCTGTAGATCAGGCCCAGTTCTATAAGATGGCCACGGCCACGTGTAGCACAGGGAGCAGCAGAGCAGCGTGTGCCCAGGTACAAGATCAAAGTCTTCTAGCCCCTTTTATAGACCTTAGCAGGAAGTCCCGATGACAGGAAGAGGGGAGTGGAAATAGAACAGGTATACGCCCTTTTCATTCAGGCTTGTACCTGGTATTAGGTTTCAGATCTCCCCCCACCAGGGGCAGCAGGTTTCAAACCATTACAGAGCCGGGCCTGGACGTTTCCGCTCCCAGACAGATTTCTCCGTGAAAGCACCGACATGCCAAGGGAGAGTATGTTTCAATCTGGAGCCTAAAGGAAAGCAAGTGGCCCCAAGTTTTCTGGCTCTCCTGAGAGGGTATTAGGGCACTGTCACAACCAGCAACTGCATTCAGGGCTAGGCCCTTTCCTCTAACAGCCGGGCCTGGATGTTTCCACTTCCAGACAGATTTCTCCGTGAAAGCGACAACGTACCTAGGGAGAGTATGTTTGAGTCTGGAGCATAAAGGAAATCAGGTAGCCCCATGTTCCCTGGCTTTGCTGAGAGGGTATTAAGGCACTGTCACAACCAGCAACTGCATTCAGGGCTAGGCCCTTTCCTCTAAGAGCAGGGCCTGGACGTTTTCACTCCCAGACAGATTTCTCTGTGTAACGGCCGACGTGCCTAGGGAGAGTATGCTTCAGTCTGGAGCCTATAGGAAAGCAAGTAGCCCCAAGTTTCCTGGCTCTGCTGAGAGGGTATTAGGGCACTGTCACAACCAGCAACTGCATTCAGGGCTAGGCCCTTTCCTCTAACAGCCGGGCCTGGACATTTCCACTCCCTGCCAGATTTCTCCATGAAACGGACAACATGCTGGGCGGGGAGGCCTGTAGCAGCTGCGTCCAGGCCTACCAGCAGCTGGACCAACACGCTCAGGAAAAATACGAGGAGTTCGACCTCTTGCTGGAGAAGTACTTGCAGTTGGAAGAGTACTCGGTCAGGTCCTGCTTGACGGACTGCAAGGTAAGGAGCCGGGCGGCTGAGCCGACTGCTGACCTTATTGTGGCCTTCCAGGATCTTAGGAGGGCCTACAAGAAAGCTGGGGAGGGACTTTTTAGGATCTCAAGTAACAACAGGACTAGAGGGAATGGGGCAAAGCTGGCAGTGGGCAGATTCAGGCTGGATGTGAGGAAGAAGTTCTTCCCCATGAGAGTGGTGAGACCCTGGAATGGGTTGCCCAAGGAGGGGGTTGAGGCCCCATCCCTGGGGGTCTTTAAGGCCAGGCTGGATGAGGCTCTGGGCAGCCTGATCTAGTGGGAGGTGTCCCTGCTCATGGCAGAGGGGTTGGAACTGGGGGATCCTTGTGGTCCCTTCCAACCCTGACAGATTCTGATCTGTTTGAGCAGAGGACTTTAGAGCCCTAATGGCTCAATGGCTGGACTTGATGATCTTGGAGGTCCCTTCCAACCTAAAGGATTCTATGATTCTATGCCAAGGGAGAGTATGTTTCAGTCTGGAGTCTAAAGGCAAGCAAGTTGCCCCAAGTATCCTGGCTCTGCTGAGAGGGTATTAGGGCCCTGTCACAACCAGCAACTACATTCAGGTCTAGGCCCTTTCCTCTAAGAGCCGGGCCTGGACGTTTCCACTCCCAGACAGATTTCTGCGTGAAACGGCCGCCGTGCCTGGAGAGAGTATGCTTCAGTCTGGACCCTAAAGGAAAGCAAGTAGCCCCAAGTTTCCTGGCTCTGCTGATAGGGTGTCAGACGCTAGAAGCACAAAGCAAGCACGAAACAAGGCCAAATCAGAAAAACCAGACACTGCAAACAAAGACCTGGTGCTAGGGCAGTAACAGGGGCTGGTGAAGATTTGGTGGTCTGTGTACTAGACACCTGTATAAAGAACGTGGTGGACTGGAG
This sequence comes from Merops nubicus, assembly GCF_000691845.1. NCBI lineage: Eukaryota > Metazoa > Chordata > Aves > Coraciiformes > Meropidae > Merops > Merops nubicus. The sequence goes on from NW_008630396.1 coordinate 3,876, forward strand.
TGGAGGCTGCTTACCCCATCTTCTTACCTATCTCACAATGCAGTTGTCTGCTCCCTCCAAATGCAGACGCAGGTGGAGATAAGGGAGTTTCGTGCTGATTACATGGAACAATTGTCTGCCCACAGCCCCATCCCCACACTTTACCCATCAATAACAGAAAAAAAAGAAGTAAATGTCATCCCTTTTTGGACCCAGCTTGTGGGACAAGAATTCAGCACCAAGTCGTAGGGACTGACCGACGGGTTTGTTCTCCTCGCCCCTCCCCAGAAGGGACACCTTTTGGTAAGATTTACGGCCTCGGCTCTGCCGAGTGATTTTTCCCCGGGAGATTATTATTATTATTGTAATTGCAATTGCATTTTTAGAGCTATATAGCTATTCTGCAGCTTAGTGTATTTATCACCGGCAATCACAAAGAATCTGCATGTTGCGTGTCAATAAACCGTGCTATTCGTGAATCTGACGGCTTCTGTTGAATGCAGCCAGACCTACAGCACCAGGCTGTTTGTGCATCTGGTGTCAGACCTATAGTCACAGCCATAATTGGAACCTATTAAGAGACAAGTTCAGCTGCCCTTAGCCCCTCTAATATCTGAGGACCAGCTAGAAAGCAAGGGGATTTGTCTCTTACTAAATTTGTCTCTCCCTTAGCCACACCTAACCCCCTCCCTTCACGCAACATGCTCATCTTACAGCAACAAAGCAGTCTAAGGAATAGCTTAAGCCTCCAGGAACAGCCTACAGGGGCTCTTCTTGCCTGACCTTAGGAATTGCCTCCCCTCTACCCAAACGGGCAGAGAAACAAGGAGAAGTCGTCCCTTGGATTAATGACATCTATGGCTCTTATTTCAAAGATACTCCTTGTTCCTAAGGCACCTTGTGATCAGTCCTCTGTAGAATGGCTTTACTAGGGGTAGTGAGACAACATAAAAGTTAACTTATTTAGGCATTCATTTTCTACACCCTAATTCCCCACAACGACAAGTAAGTCTTTGAGCAACTAGGCATGTGACGAGGTTCGCCTCTAACCCACCTCACTAGGTCCAGCACCCCAGTAGCTGATCCACTGCAGGCCACAGATGAAGGTTACATGCATGCACAGTTACAAGAGACAAGCACTCGGGGCAGAGCCAAAAAGAAAGGTGTGTGGCTGTCTCCCAGACTCTGTTGCGTAGGAACTCAACTTTCTCTTAGCACCTGAAGTCAGACAACTAAGTTCTTTCTCTTATGTGTTTCCACTGTACCTGTTCAGGTAAACAGCTCATGACCAATAATCATCTACATAACTATTGAATGGGTCCCAAGTATTAATTTGCAACTACCCTGTGTCTGACAGCAGTAACCTTTCACAAGAACCCATATTACAGGCCTGCTTTGTGAGTAAATTAAATCTGTACATGGGGTCCCCGATTTAAGCAAATGTAACTGTCCTCAGTAAAGTACATGCATTTTAAACTCTTGATGCTACATTACACCTGAAGGGAAAAACAAAGAGAAAACAATGGAAAGCATATGACCTTCTTTGACATAAAAAAACTGTCCAATGGATTATTACTATTATTATAAATAAGCAACTATACAAACCAATTTTTATGCAAGTCCTGCACTACAGGACTGTCTTACATCTGTCTGAACAAGTAAATCTTATTTCCAGATCTAAATTATATTCCAAATAAAATGTAAAACAGTTTTGTGCTTTCACAAAAGCAAACCCCAAATGCAAAATAAGTGTCTTCCTTGATTTAGCTTTTTTAATTTTAGACACAATTTACAGAGAGAAGAAACAGGTTTTGTAAAATCTTCTTGTTCTTTTTAATTCATTTTTCTTTCTAGACCTAAGGTCTAGTTCCCAAGGTCTCCAGTTAAAATAATAAGGGTTTACATCACTGCCTCAGGCAGAGCACAGGACAGGATACAAATCCAGGAGGTACACCACACTGAAGGAAAGGATGCATGCCAAATAAGACTACTTCTTTGAACCAACAGTAGGTTCGATTTTGAGTGGGAATGACTGCTGTTAATCACTAGCCACACAGCCAAGCTACTGGATTTATCAGCAAATGAATAAAGACTATATATCCTTCTAAAGAAAAGTTGTCACTTGGATAATGACTGTTATCTGAATACCTGAGAAAAAAACATAATCATGTGATTTGGATATTTAAAAAAAAAAAAAAAAAAAAAAAAAACCCAAAACCAAAAAAAACCCCCAAAAAAGAAAAGAGAGAAATTA
>NW_008630396.1:6139-15317 GCF_000691845.1 Merops nubicus
ACAAACCTAAAAAAAACCCCAACAAAGCAAAGAGAGGAATTATCCTGTACAACTGTGAAGCTTCTGTTTCTGGCAGATGAAATATTCTGTGCCTAAAACTATCCTGTGTTTGTAAGAGATACCAGATACTTCTGGGCAATGTCAGCAGTGAAACACACACCAGATGCTCGCAGCCCCACTGCAGCAGGCCTACCCACAGGCACATTGCACCTGCAGACCAGGCACATGCTGACGTACCATGTTCAACGTTGCTGTTCAGCTGAAGTCAGTGAGACCAGGAGATGGGCACAGTTCCAAACAAGTGACCTGAGATTTATTAAAGGTTAGTCCACACTTCAAAAAACTAGAACTGAGCAGTAATATTACTACCTACAGCACAACTTAAATAAAACCAGTCATGACTTTAAAACTGGCACATATTATTTATGCATCAGTGAGTGATCAGAATTGGTTGTGAGTCAGACAGGCCTTGTTAACTTCTTGCAATGTGACAAAATGTATTTTGAATCTTAATATGAGCAACAGGGGGACAGTAGGGAGAAGTAGCTGCAAGTTAGCAACAGGGAGGCCGCACAAGGGAAACAGCTTTTCAGTGGAAATAGCCCAGTAGCCTGCAATAAGCAGGGTCAGTAATTCTGGAATATCTAATGTATGTAGAGACCAGAGTTGCCTTCATCATATAAATCCTAATTAGAAAGTGCAGGGGGTGCCAGGCAGTGCATCACAGATTAACCAGCAAGTGCACACAGGGTTCTATGGATCCCACAGCAAAGGACCAAAGGCAGCCACTGAGTGGGGCAGCGCTGACATTGTGCTCAGACCAAAGGGTGTTTTCTGTCTTCTGTTTAGCATCTGGGAACTTGACAGACAAAGGATAAAAAAAAAAAAAAAAAAAAGAGCACCCTACCCAAGTTGCTCAGGCCTGATTCAATTGCTGCAGAAAGGCCACAGGATGGTCCTTCATTTCCTCCAAGACAGGCTAAAGGAACAGTCCTCCCAAGGCTGTTACATGAAACAGCATCTTACTCGGAGAGCTACCAATCCTGCCGTTCCCCTTCCCTGCAAGGCTGTCCTGTGGCTGCCCTTGCTTGAGTGAGGGGGCTGCGCATCTCCCCGCCTGCCCACGGATACGTGTTCCCTTTCTCTTCTGAGAAAGGGAGCCATTTTCTCCCCATCTCAGGGCCCAAAGCACCAACAACTCCGCCCCGTACCCTCACTGACTCTGCTCCCTGCCTGCTCACCCAGGGAGCCACTGTGCTCCAATCAGTGTTCTTTGCATTGGCACTCCTGCCTCCAGCTTGGCCAGCTCTGCTGGAGACTGATGCCTCTCTCTCTCACCATTTTGACCTACTAAGTGCTCCAGGGCAGTGAATAAGTAAGCAGAGAGAGTTAAAAGAGCTTGAATATGGACCAAGTTGCACAGCATTGCAATATAGCCTTAACAGGAAACACACAGCCCTCCTACGAGAGGGAATCTTTGGCTTTAACTACCCCAAGGCCGTTTTGTCCATTGCTCCCTCTCAGTAGATGAAGCAGACCAAGTAGAAGTGCTTTACCAGGAAGATTTGAAAATAAAACTCAACTAGAATCACCATGCAAACAGCCATTTTGTGTCTCTGCAAAGAGGTATCAAAATGTAAATACAGCAGTATTCTTAGAAAAGAGAATGATTTCAAGTTAAAAGTACTAAAATAAACAACAGTTACAGATAAACATGATTTAAAATTCATCTCTGAAGGATCAACTTAATCCTTGTTCCTCTTTGACAGTACTTGAGCAGAAGGTGACCACTACTGCCATCACTAGCCACCAAAACTTGCCAAGGAACTCCATCCTTTACCATGAGGGCAAGGTTAGCAGTGGCATTGCTGATTCTAGTTCACAGAAAGGATTGGTTGAGTTCCACACTTTTTGAACTTCTGAACAGAGATGTTCTTTTCTAACAATACCTCTGCAACAGCAGCAGCAGCTGACAGCTACACTTCGCTGGGGAGCCTTTTCCTTGCTACATACAGTATTATCCAGCTGGCAGAAATACCAGGGAACCACTGTGCTGCCACTAAGAAACATTTCCTGTATATTTATTGGTTGTACTCCAACCTTTTCATATTTGTTCAGCACAGCAGTAAGCAATTTCTTCTGCTTCACATTTGGATTCTGGAAAAAAAAAAAACTTTTGGTGGTCACCGAAGTTTAATCATCTACCTATCACTACAATCAACAGGTATAACATCCAATTATTGATCTGTAGGAAAACCTTCTTATGGTCTTCTGGGTGCACACCCTCCCCCCACCCTCTGTTCAGATGCATGCCGTGACCCCGTTCGGGGCCCACCTGTTGTAGCGTGGCCTTGCCACTGCAGCACAGGCTACTGCTGGCCAGCTGCACCTGCACCCACAGGAGTGAAGAAAGCACTGGCTGCTGGTGGCTGGCAGCCGACGGGACCATGGGCAGCTAGGTGGCCAGCCCGCTGTGCTTTGGGCTCACTGCAGCTGACAGCTGCCCTCTAGTGATGTGGATGCAGTAGGAGACTCCCATAAGTTATTCACAAAATAGTAACAGGTAAGAAGAATATTGTTGCTTCATTTCGTTCTAGAGCAACAGATCAATACCACGACCCTTTGGACCTGGCCTCTGGGCATTTACCAGCTGCCGTGTGAAGGCCCAGCCCGACGCCTGCACAGAGCAAACCTCACGAAGATCTACAGAAAGAGCAGCTGCCTGTGGACAACCAGGTGATCACAGCTACCCTGCTCCACTGGGACTCCAGGGAAGGAGGCTGCAGGGAGAAACCAGTCAGTGTCTGAAGAGGAGCAGGCAGAACTATGCCTTGGTTCCGTCAGACAGCAGTGCCAATCAGGCAGCACCAGGGCTGGGTGGCAGCCTCCTATGCTCACCACGACCTGCCTGCCATCCCGGCCCCTTCCACTTGCCTCAGCTGCTGTAATAGACATGAAAGAACAGGGTCTTATTGCGCAGCAGGGAGTAGGAGTTATCGAACTTGAGCAGGTAGATGCCCTCGCCAGGGTACTGGTGGCTGCCCGCCTGCACCTCCCGGTGGCTGTTCCTCCGGTACACGGGCACGATCTCTCCGTAGCGGCTCCGCAGGCAGCTTCTGGAGCCCCGTTCCACATCGCCGGCGGGGACGAGTCCTGAAGGGGAAAGAGGAGACAAGCTGGTGGGTCAGAGACAGTTAAGCCACTAGGTAGTCCAGAAAAAGAGCAACAAGACCAAAACGCAGCAGAGGCGAACAGGTAGATGGAAGGCAAACTACAACAGCATTACTCACAGCATCTGCTCTGACCTTTCTGCAAATAATACCCACAAAGTCCAGCCTTCCTCATCCTGACAAAGGACAGGACGAGAACCAGCTCTCTTGGGCATACTGATAGGACAGTATTCATTTGCCTGCCAGCCTGGTCTCCTCTCCTCTCCATGGATTTACCTTTTAGACCCCTCACTGCTTTAATACGCACCACAGTGGTCCAGTGAGACAGACTTGAAGCAAAAGAAAAGTGGGAAAGCTCTTAGCTATAACCCCACTCTGTTTCTGCCCTCAATTCACTTCTCCAAGAGGGTTCCTCATACAGGAGCCTATCACTCTTTGTAGAGCCTGCAAAATTAATTTTAGACACCAGCCCCTCAGCTACCTTGGTCACATGTGCACTGAAGCCACAGAACAGACAACATGGCTGTGTGTTTCCCAAGTACAAAGACAGAGATAATAATCCTCTCAAATGCAGTCAGCAAGAGCTACTGAAGCACTGTGGGGGGGAAAAACAAAACAAAACAAAACAAAACAAAAAAAAAAAAAAAAAAAAAAAAAAAAAAAAAAAAAAAAAAAAAAACACGAACAAAAACCACCAAACCAGATAAACCCAACAACCAAACAACAAACCCCAGAAAAAGAAACCGGTTTTGCTCCTACTCCCCACCAGAAATTACTCTGTCTGAGAGGCTAAGAAAAACAGTCAAGTTAAAATTTCAGACCCTAATCTTTTTATCAGTTAAAAGTCGAACAAGTAAATTCTGATTTTATTTTTTCAATGTGTTTACTTCTAAGAATACTCTTGGGGGACAGCCACTGACATACGTTGAAACAGGAAGGGCTAAATGCTTTCTCATCACAGCCTAAACAAGAACCCGACAGGCTGCAGAGATAAGAAGCAAGCCAAGTAAACGAAGTGGACAGAAATTACAGCATTTGACGCACTCTCAGCAGCACGGCAACAAGCACCACATATTAACCCTTGTAAGCTCTGCACTAACCTTCAATTTCATCCTCCTCCTCTTCGTCCTCCTCATCACTGGATTCGCTGACCTGAACAGTAATGGCAGTGCTAGTAACTGTGGTCCAGTCAAAATAGACTCCAAAGCCAATGTCGTAGTCATCTGTAGCAAACTCCCAGCAGATGGATCTCCCATCGGGATGGGTCGGCACACGGACTGTCACCACCTCACCTCGCTTCACCACCATCTGGCCATTCTTCTCCTTTCCCATCTTGGCTTTGAATTCCTTCATCTTCTCAGTGGTCCACATGGTGGGTGGAGCCAGAGGGGGAGGCTGAGCTGAGACAAGAGAAAAGACTGTGTGGTCACCTGGCTCTTCACTACCAACAAATTGTTATCTGAAAACAGTGAGGCTACTTCTGGTAAGCCTTTTTACATTCTGGAGCCAGCTCCCAGATGCCTTAGATGTGAGGTTTTCCAACCGGCTAGCCAGGAGCCCACATTTCCAGCAAGAATTAGCAGGACAGCCTCTGCTCTTCTCTAGCCCGGGCAGGCACTTAAAAAGCATCCCAAAAAATGTTTTCCTTTCAGGACTCACCTTTCCTTTGCTCCCCAAGGAGGTCTGTGGTCTCCAGCTCAGCTGAAAGGATATCCACAGCACCAGTGTGATCGGACTGAATCATGACTATATCCCCTGCTCCTTGAGGTACATGGTAGTTGGTTATCCCAACAACAGCTTTCTGCACAAAGCATGCAAGAAACATTGTAACAGGGTAGTAAGAAAGTCCCCATCTGGCTTTCAAACAACTCATTAGTAATTCATACATCTTTCTGAAGCCAACTCAGAACCTGCACAAACTTCTATTAGTTAAAAGAACTGTCTGGCTCTGAGACACCTCTCTGTGTTATTTCACCCACAGCACCAAAATCATGAGCTTTGAAATCAAATGCTGCATTATTCTCACAGATTACACACCCCTTGGCCTTTCCAGGAGTCCCTGGGCAAGCACATCTTTGCATCTGCCTCAGAGTTAATTGTCACCTCTCAGCAAAGCAACAGCCTTACAGATTTAGCTGATGACTCTTGGAAAGAATTCCCAAGACACAACTCTCTCTAGAGAGCCTTTCAGCTCTGTGTACATCTAGACTACGACCACAAATGTCATTTGCTGCATCCCAGTTAAAAGCCCATTTGGTTCACTAGGGGCAGCCCTCTTTCCTCATATGCAAACCCATAGCTCCTGTGCTGGGTGCCAACTGCACAGGTTTTCCTGACTGTATGCGTAACACAAACAAATTGGCTGCTCACCAAATCAAACAAAACAGCAGAGCCACTTTCATTTCCCTCTTCCATAAATCTGCATGAAGAGAACTCCCAAAAGCCCCAGACAAGAGGCAGAAGGTGAGAGTAACCTTGAAGCCTTAGTGAGCCAAAAACTGCAAGGAACTGAGGACTAGCCAAAGACACAAGAGGGATTTTGCAAATGAGACTGGTGACATTTACATCCTACCAATATACAGAAAAACATATAACTGAATCTGTGTTAATACCACTTTTGTCTTCACACAACCCTCAAAGCTGTGCTTATGGCTATGGGACCGAGGGTTTAAGAACTACTGCTGCACCTCTGTCCTTGCTTTCACACACAGAAAGACACACCTACCCCTTTGAGGGGCTGGATTTGGTCAGGCAGCTTCTCTTCCAGCTCAGCCACCTCCTGGTTCTCCAAAGTGCCACCTTCTTGCTTCAAGTCCTCTGTCACACCCGCACTCAGGAGCGACCCAGTCTGCGACCTTTTGGGGGAAGAGCACACTGCCATTCAGCACCCAAACCTGGGGCACAGCCACCAGAGGAATCACTCTGCTCAGGTTCAAATGAACTGAGGAGAACAAGCTTCTGTAGTCAGCACCTGCCAACTGCACAAAGAGCTCTCTGCATCCCAGTTCTGCCCTCATCTCTGCGTGACTCCCGTGAGAGCCAGAAGAAGCAGCTTCAGTTGTAAACACCCCATATTTAGTGTCCTTTAGACGACAGTAGTTCACCACACTCGCCCACAGCATGCTAGCCCACCTGACTGCACTACATGCACAAATCAGTAGCAACTCTTCTGTTCAAGGAAGGACAACTTCTTTTATCCCAGATACTACCTGACATCTATATGCTCCATCAGAGGTCAGCTGGATCAGTGAAAGGATTCAAAACAGTTTTGACAATCATCCTGAAAATGCCCTCTATTTCAGGGACCCATTATGCCTTTTCTATTAGCAATCCCAAGAGGTACAGGAAGCACCCAGGTGCCTCTCTGTCAGATTCAAATATGCTGCACAGACCAGCAAGCCATAAGGCATAAACAGCAGCACAGTGACAGCAAAAATGTCCAAGTACTGCACTGTGACAAGGCACATGGACATGTCAGAGCAAAAAAGAAAGGTATATAGCAGGAAAAGAACAGGCAAGAAAGAAAACATCTGCATTCATTCTCTGATGCGGGTTTTCTTCTAAATTATATTTTTTAAATGCTGCATATTGTCTGTAGCTGAAGAGTTATCACCCTAAATGAACTTGGATGCCAGAGGTCTCCTCTGCCATACTTTCAGATACTATGTGAAACTTCCCGTGACAACCCACCTAGTCTTTAATAAGACAGTTAAAAACAGTTGCCCTTTTAAAAAGCAAGCCTGCTCACAGCACTGTAAAACCAATGTCAACTGCCTTTGCCTAAAGGATCAGAAAAATGAGAGCACAGGAGTAACAGAAAATATATGCATTTCCTCAAATGTCACCTTTCAGAAAGGACAAATATTCTCATTACCAAGGAAGCAGACTGTCAGTATAATGTGGAATAGTTTAAAAAAAAAAAAAAAACAAAAAACCACACAAACATACACAGTTCAACTCAGAGACATTCCTTGCTGCATCCACAGAGAATACAAGAACAAGGCAAATGTACCTTTTGTTTCCAAATCTTTACTCCTATGGGGGCGCAGATTTTATCAAGAAATAAAACTATTTCTTTCTTAAATTCTCTCAATGGTGTGATTTCCTTTCCTAGAAATGGCATGATAGACCAGAAGGTCTGTAAGAACAACTCAAAGGAGCTGAATACCAGGATACACAAAATGACAGCAGATGGACAACATAAGAAAAGAAGGGACACTTGGAGGGGAGTATTTTAAATAAGAACTCACAGTGATCTGTAACAATTTTTCTGGCAGCCCAGGCCAAATGTGGATCTTCTATCTCACCATTCTCCAGCCCATTTGCTTTTTAGCTTAGCAGTTGCATGATCACACATAGAAGGGCTATTTGGTCACTTGCTACCATAGATAGCTCTAAAGGCTCTCCATCAACAAATGAGCTAACAGTTTGGGAATTTTTTCCTCCAGATGCCACTGAGAGATTAGGACGAGCTACACAAGCTTGATAAACAGATTAACAGACAGTTCAGCTGATTCATCCTCACACAACCTCTTTGGACCACCTCTGTCCCTCTCAAAGGAGATTTAACTTGGACAAATTGACCAAGTAGCATCCATAAGTATTCAGCATGTACTCTGGCAATTTTGCTCACAACATATATTAATCTCTTTGAAGAAAATTAGAGATGGAAGAACACATGTTTGAAGTAATGAATGCTGATACAGATGCCATCATCATCAAGTCAAGACAGCCTCAAACTGTTTTAGTAAGTAGGGTGGTTTGTTGTTTTGTTGTTGGTTTTGGTTTTTTTTTTTCCCCTGGATTTTTTCCCCCCTTTTTTCCAATGATGTTGTGGTTTACCTACTGTCTGATGTAATTAACTCACACATTTCTGAATTTTTATCCTGTGCAGCAAACGTATCATGGCAAATGGCCCTCCACTGCACACAGTGTTTGTAATCAATGCAACAACTGTCACAACGGTGTGCCCGACAGATAATAACAAGTCAAACATTGGATAACAGAGTCAATTAGCAGCATTAATGGAGGAATGACAAAGAAAGCAAAGGGTAAGAAAAAAAAAAAACATTGCCAAGAACACTGTAAAAGCTGTTTTCTTACTTAGCTTCCACCAGAGCTACAGATAGTGGGAATGTTTAATTATTAAAGTATCCTTCAGACACAATAAATTTCCTGCTGCAAGTTTATTAGCTCTTACAATGGACTACAAAACCCTGCAGAATTCCTTCCAAGCTGAATAATTCTGTGATTTGAATAGCTGAGCCATGTACTACAGTTCCTCATTTCATAAGCTTTAAAACAACCTTAAGCCACAAAGAACAGCCCCTCCTGCACCGACGGCAGTATGTACTGCCCCGAAGTAGACAGGCTGGTCTCCTCTTCACCCGCACAGAATCAAGAGGGGAGCTCACGGGGGTGGAGAGGCTGTCATGCACGTGGGCCACAAAACAAAAAATGATTTTCCTACCCACTCTGCGACGCACTGGGCTCCGAAGAATCAACCAGCTGGTCTGCAGGCTCTGTCTTTTGAGCCGAGTCTTCATTTTCTAACAACAAACAATATACAGGGAGAAGGTGAAATAAATTTTGGCCTTCAGAATACAGACAGGAAAAGAATCTGCAGCCAGCACTCAGACAGAGAGGTCAAACAACTGTGGAACAAACTGCTGTACCAACCAGTTGTTCATGGCATGAGCTGTAACTAGCACCCTGCAGAAGAAAGATGTTTCATAGTCTCAACCCGAAGAAAGGGAGAACAAAAAACCCATGCATGTTTCTGGGGCAGAAGCAGGGTGCGTTCAGGAACCACCAATCCTAGCTTTAGGACAGAACAAGGCCAAATTTCATCACGGAAAACGGGGCTGAGAAAGCCGTGGAAAAAGCAATCACGCAGCGGCTCCCGCAGGGCGCTGACGAGATGGAAAATCCCCGCTCCGTGCTACGGGACCGTCTGCCTGTAAGGATGGCTCCTGGTCCCCCCGCGGCCCCCGACCGCCGGCGCAGCC
>NW_008630397.1:0-2552 GCF_000691845.1 Merops nubicus
TTCCTCTTGGCCCAGCTCTCCAGTCTGACTCTGAGCACTTCAATGATGGACAAGACAGAAGATGAGCTTTCTGTGCCCAGAGGGCATCCACAAAGCATCCCACTTCAACAAGGGGGTTGACATCCATCTTCTCACTGCCAGGAAGCTTTTGTCCTGTGTAGCTGCATCAGAATTCTCCGCACAGATGCCCAAATGAAGAGGACAGATCGATCAGCTAGTTATTCTGCAGCTGTCAAGTACAGTTCTGCCTTCATCTCACAGAGTGCTTCCCAGCTAAGAGCAGCTCTAGCCCCCTCCCTTCCTTCCTCTCTGACTCTGGAAGAACTGCAGTCATGCCTCTGAGCTCCACGACATCTAGAAATCTTTCAGTGACCAGAAATAACACATTACCTCCTTGCTACACCTGAACTATTTGCCAGGGATTAACCTTCTAAAAGGCAAGTGAAGGTAAGAAGGCAAGAAAAGTTGCTTTGCTGGGTAAAAAACTGTCTGGCTGGCCAAAGCTGGGAGTGGTGGTGAGTGGAGCTGGATTCAGCTGGCAGCTGGTCACAAGTGCTGACTTTCAGGGCTCAGCATCTGGGCCAGTTCTGTTTAGTATCTTTGTCAGTGATCTGGACGAGGGGCTCGAGGGCACCCTCAGTGAGTCTGCAGACAGTATCACGTTGGGTGGGAGTGTTGATCCTTAAGGTTATGGAGGATCTACAGAGGGATCTAGAGCTGGATTAATGGGTCAAGGCCAATTGTATGAGGTTCAACAAAGTCAAGTGCCAGGTCCTGCACCTGGATCAAGACAATGCCATGCAATGCTCCAGGGAAGAGTGGCTGCAAAGCTGCCTGGCAGAAAGAGATCAGGGAGTACTGATAGAGAACCAGATGAACATGAGCCAGCAGTGTGCCCAGGGGGCCAAGAAGGCCAACAGCATCCTGGCCTGGATCAGCACCAGTGTGACCAGCAGGACGACAGAAGTGATTATGCCCCTGTTCTGAGCACTGCTGAGGCCACAAACTCAAGTTCTGTGTGCAGTTTTGGGTCCCTCAGTACAAGAAGGACATTGAGGTGCTGGAGTGGGCCCATAAAAGGGCAATGAAGCTGGTGAAGGGTCTAGAGCACAAGTCTTATGAGGAGTGGCTGTGAGAACTAGGGTTGTTTAGCCTGGAGAAAAGGAGGCTCAGGGGAGACCTTCTCACTCACTACAGCTACCTGAAAGGAGGCTGTAGCCAGGTGGGTGCTGGTCTCTTCTCCCATGTAACAAGTGATAGGACACGAGGAAATGGCCTCAGGTTGCACTAGGGGAGGTTTATGATGGATATTAGGAAAAATTTATCCACCAAAAGGGTTATGCAGCACTGGAACAGGCTGCCCAGGGAAGTGGTGGAGTCACCATCCCTGGAGGTACTTAAACAACGTATAGATGTGGTGCCTGGGGACATGGCTTAGAGATGGACTTGGTACAGTTTGGTTAATGATTGGACTCAATGATATTAAAAGTCTTTTCCAACCTAAACAATTCTATGATGCTAGGACCAGGAAGGTCAGTGATGTCTTAGATGTGCCCAAGTTCCTTACTGGTACTTATAAATAAAGTGCATGCTCTCACTTTACAGGCCATTGATGCCCAGTCCAAAAAAATCAGTGTGGATTTTATTTCTGTGCCTGCTTTGCTCTAGGAGCAGGTGGCACTGAAGCTGATGGAGGAGGAAAGCTGGAGGGAGCTTGGCTGTCCTCCCTTGCTACACGATTAAAGAGAACAAATATTTGTCATTACCTTGTAACTCTTCCAACCTGTGTATGAGGAGGATTCCTACTACTCAAAGAACTGTGTAATTCTGTGCTACAAATCCCCCAAACTCCCACTGTGGCAAGACCATGTTAGTTTTAGGGAGAGAAGCGGCGTCTCAGGTTCTGTTTCCACAAGTCCTTATGAAATAACTCGAGAAGTATGTGCTATGATTTTCAAGAATAATCAAAGGACCCCAGATGTGTGGGGTCTGAACACAGAAGAAGGAACACAGCCCCTTCTGCTCCCTGCAGCAAGCACCGTGCTCTCCTAGCTGAGGGGAGCCCAGCTCACACGAGGCTGTCTTCTGCCCCTGCCACGCTAGCACGACTCCTGGCCCCTCAGCATCTGGAGGAGTGACACAGGCTTCAGGTGACTGTCCCTCATCCTCCTGCTGCCTCTGGGCAAGGGCACAGATTTGTCTGCCTCAGGGCATCTCCGAGACATTGGCAGAGGAGAGAACCTGCATTACCACCCCCAAAATGCTGCTGCTGCTGGGTGAAGCTAACGCCTACCTCGCAATGGAATCGAAACCCTGCTGCATAACATGCCCATGGGAGTGCACCTGCATGAGCCCGTGGGTTTGACCAGTGCTGATAGGCAGGAGAAACACAGGAGGGACAGTGTGGGTGGCTGGATACAATGTTTGGTCGAGCTGTGATGATATTTCTTCACTCTTCATTAGCTTCAAAGATCTTTCTTTCCTTATTCCTTTTCTTATGGCAGGCAGAGTGAGAGGAAGGGTAATTTTCCTGTCTTATTTCTAAGCAGAAG
>NW_008630397.1:2583-12679 GCF_000691845.1 Merops nubicus
GTGTAGGCCACTCCAAGACCACTGACACTAGGTATGAACTGAGTCCTTGAGAAGCTGCTGGCTGAATTTGCCCAGTTTCATGCTGCTCCTGCCATAGCTCAGTGCAAAAGAAGCACAGCCAGATGGCTTAGGGTTTTCCTTTTGGTGTCAGCCCTACGCTGTAGGCAGGTAAAGCTGAAGCTCCTGAAGTCCAAGACTTGTCTAATTTCAATATTGGTCTTTAAGGAAGGTTTTCAGACTCCCTCCACTGTAAAATGAGAGAAATGTGCAGTCCTCAGGTGCAGGTCACTTCATCCTAGCACAGGTCAGCTGGCTTGCAGGATGGAAATTGCTCTCCAGTGACAAGAGATACCAGCACGTGCACTAGTCTTCCAGGAGAGCAGGTAAAGCAAAGTGATATTACTTCATCCATGCTGGGTTTTTGCAGCAGCATGTGTGGGGACTGCAGCTCCTTTTGCCACTGCACTGTAAGTGCTCAGCCTCCTCCATCGGGAAGTCATGATGAGCAAACTTTTGAGGCCTTTTCACCTGTGCTTTGTGGTGAGGGTCTTTGAGGCAAATAAAAATCTCATTTCTTCAGGTTTAGTCTGCTTCTGGAGACAAGGGCTCAGAGAGAGAGGTACCTCTGCCTGTCAGGGAAAGGCTGGCCAAAGCCCTCTGCAGTGAGGAACAGAAGACAAGGAGACCTGAGGAAACTGCACAGAGGATTCTGAGCCTGACAGAGACTCAACAAGGCCAGCACTTGGCTGGAGACGCTGGAAAGCTGTGGGGACAAGGTAGGATACAAGCAGATATGGGCACTGTGGTTTTGTGTTGACCGGACAGTCTGCAACAAGGGGTGCCAAGCATGTGTCTGGAAACAATCAGAGGCCTTCAGAAAACAAAACGGAGGCAGTCACCAGGAACTTCTCTGAAAACTTCCTCAGCATGCTGGGACTGCTGATGTTAAATCAAAGGAGCATGTGTAAGGTCTAAGCTAGAGGTGGCCAGGTTTAGCCGCGTGCTCCCTCTGACATCAGTGGGGAACTGGAGCAGCCACCACCCCTTGCTGCCTGGGTCCTGCCTGCAGCCTGTTGCTATTGCATGCAATATGGGAGTAGAGGTCATGGACAACACCCTATAGGGCTAGTTTTGCCTAGAAAACAGCCATTTCCTATGCTGAGCAGACCAAAGCATGAGGCATAAATCTCCACTACCTGAAGTGACCTACAAGTGGCTTCACATGGTGGTGTCACAGCCTCTCACCACCAGCCCAGTGCAGGCTGTACCTCACCCACGGGGCACCACTGGACGTGCTGAAGACTGAGCTGGTTACAAGGTGTCAGGATGGGGTGGGGCAGGGCAGAGGACCAGGGACAGGCACTCACCTTCTGCTCCCTTGGTGCCGGGCAGGGTCCCCTGGTGGCTCCTCCTCCTTGTGCCTTGCTGCCCTGCCAGCCTGTCCCTCTGAGCAGGATCTCTGGCACAGAAGCTGTTTTCTTTGCTGTCAAGACCCGCTCTCATCTGAATTATTTTAGCACTGCTGCAATAAAAATAAAATAATTGGGATGGATGACTTATTCTTTTCAGTTTTATTTCAGCCCTGACACAGGTTGGCGGAGTTTCAGCGAGCTGATTTATATCAAACTCTGCTCTGCCATTTCCACAGCTTATCTTTATCTAGAAGAATGAAAAGAACTGTCAGCAGCAGGTTTAAGCCCGCTCATACAGGAGCTGCTGGAAGGAGCTCTCTGTGTGTTGTCCCTCAGGGTCAGGGCTCTGGGTTGGATTGCAGGAGAGGGTATTTGCTGTGCCCCAGGCTTCTCTCCCCGTGGCTCTCAGGGACTCAGCTTGGCAGTGGAGCACGGGCGCTGCTTCAGCTCGGGGTTCAACGCCCAGATGATATCACTCCCATTTCTGCAAGGACAAGGTGCTGCTGTCTTGGGTTATGTGACTCAGCACCTCAGTGGAGTTGTCTTAGCTGGCTGGCTTGAAGGAGAGAACTGAGTCTCAGAAGATGGAACAGGAATTTTTCCATCTGCCTAAAAATAAGTTAAACTCTTAGTGAAATCTCCCTTAATTCTAACCTGATAAGTAGGATCTCATAGTGGGGCTTACTGAGCACAGGAACTGGGCGTCTAGCAAGACACACAGGGCATGATACTTTGTAAGGTTAAGACAGTACACATCTACATCTGAAATCGTGGTTGCGAGTGCTCAGTGGGAGATGCTGGTACCGGAGAGGAGCAGCCCTGTACAGCTAAACACAACCTGACACGTGCTGCTCTATGAAATCCCACAAGGAATCAGAGACTGCTAAACTACATGCCTTCCAACAGAACTTTTATAATACTTGGTCAAACCTTATATCTGACTGATTCTAGGGGACTGAGAAGACTGATACTGCTGCTACCTCTTCTGGGCTGGCCTCCATCTGACAACTGGAGCCACAACCAAGACTGGGAGAGGACATGGTTCTTAGTGCTGAAATAATATTAAAGGCTTCAGTGTTAAAATCCATTCAGTGTCAGGCAAAAGACCTTTTATGAAGGTTGATAACAACAACAACTGATGCTACTGTTAGTAGTGTTCAAATATTCAGACAGCTAAGAAAAAGACTTCTGGTTTGAATCTAGAATGAGAAGCAGAGGTTGGACGCCCACCTGTGTGCAGGTACTTAGCTTTGTTAAAGAGATATGTGGGAGATATAAGCCGTAGAGTTGTGCCTAATTTCCAAGAGGTCCTCACCCTTAGCCCGTTCCTAAATTGACTTCTTGGCCAAAAATAGTGGAAAGTGAAAATGCACCTGCTGGTGAGCCTGGAGGAGAGGGCAATTGTTGGGGAATGAACTGCTCCAAGTCACTTGCACCTTTTTCATTAAGCAATTAAGGGATAACAGCAGTTCTAGGGTTCTGACTTATTACTCATTTCTTCAGGAACACTTGCTTCTTCCTTCATACATTTTCCCTGTTTTCTTTTTCCCAAATAGCTGCACAGCCTCAGCAGGAGAGGTGGAAATGCATGGCCCAAGTTAGGAATAGGGCTAATCTCAGGGTGAGGGGTTGTGAGCTGGAAAGCAGGTGGCTACAGCCAGCAATTCCTGAGCTCCTCCTAAGAGCAGGTGGCCTTGTTTCAAGACCCCTTTCCCAGTCATCCAAAGAGAAGAAGAAGTAGAAGGAAAGAAATAAAGGATTTTTGTGGACAGTGGCTCAGTGTTCTTGCTTTTCCTAAGACAACTTGATAGAGGCTTACTGGAAGAACATCAGGCTTAAATACCAGCACAAAGTTGTTGAGCCTCGTATAGGCACAGATGCTTTGGCATCTTTGTGCCCAGAAGGAAAACTGCAGGTATTTAGGTTGCCTGCACATTTCCCAGGGCACTTGCAGAGTGGCTGCCTGTTCAGGCCTTGGCGGGTGTGCAGTGGGGTCTTAACGTTACCCACAACCAGGAGACTCTCTGAGATGCTGAAGGGAACATGAAAAAATGTGATCCAAAAGATAAATTACAAACAAACAAACAAACAAAAAGATGGAAGAGTACCAAAGGTTGAGGGTTCCTTTCTGAACTGTCTGAACTGTACCTAGCAGAGCCTTCTTCCTGTGGCCAGCAGGTTTGGGCTGTTCTCGGACGCCGCCAGCCCCGCAGCAGCTGGTGAGGCTGGCTGAGGCTTCCTTCTGCTGTTCCCATCTGACTTTGATATAAAGTGATGATTATCTCATGACAGGAAGATGCTGGCTCTGAAAGAGAGGTAGTGCATGTGGTGTCCCATGATTTCTAAGAGGTCTATCTTTTCCATTTAAAGGTACTTAAATGCCATAAACAGCATTTCAGGCATATGTTCAGGGAACTGACAGAATCAGGGGTTTGCAGGAACTTTTGTCCTCTTGTATTTAAAACTTGAGAAGAGGCGTGATGAGAAGAGGCGTGAGATGCCTGCTGCTGAGCTATAAAGGCTTCTTTGTGCTGAATCATCTGGGCTAAAAAGAGCTCTGGCTCTTCCCTGCTGAGTGGCCAGAGGCTGCTGGTGGACCCCATGCAGACAGTTTTTGTTAGCATGGATCAGCTGCAGGGAGAGCTGTCTGGGTCCTCTTGCCATAACGCCAGCTGCAAAAAGGCTGGGGGGATAAATTTGTGTTTTCTTCTCTCCCACTGAGTTTTCCACTCCGAGCTGCAGTTAGTTCACTCTAGGCCTGGGCCAGAGTGGAAGTCAGTATGGGAACACCTTGGACTTCTGTGAGTTCATGTGGACATAGCATTTCAGGGTGTCTGTGGAGGAGAGGATGCTGCATCTCTAAAGTCAGCACTCAGATGTGATTTTTTATTACCTTGGTGACAGGAGGAAGCAGCTGTGGGATAAATGTTCATCCCAAAAAAGCAACCCTCAACAAAAGCAACCATTACTTCTCGATGTGCTCAGGCAGCCCCTGCCATCACAGGCTTCCCGCTTTGCTAGAGCTGAGCTATGCCTCAGAAAGCTTCCTGCAAGGGCAGGTTTTATTGAGATGGAGCTGTTCAATAGCCTCTTTCCATTAGTGCCTGCAAGACCAGGCTTCCTGGGAGCCCTTGAATGCTGCAGCACTCCACAGAAACCGAAGCCTACAAAGAGAAGATGGTAAATGGCAACAGCACCCTCATATTTCCTTCACTTCAGTGAAACTGGATGTGGCACACTTATATTTCCTGCTTTTGTTGGTCTCCCCAGACAACCTCAGGTGAAGAGAGGAGACTGAGTGCTCATACTGACAGTGCTCATGGCTCTCCTGTCTGGAGCTATGTTTTTCAGAGGCAGCCTGGTGTTCACTAGAATGTGTCCCAGCCCATAGGGCAGGTTAGGTCAGAAGTATCTTTTGGTTTATTTATAATGTTGTGCTGGACACTTTTTCTGCAGCTGACAACTATGAATCCACTTTGTATAAAGAAAGCAGTCTCATGGGAGGAGGTTCGATGGGCAGTAAATTGGAGAAGTGCACAGAAGCTGGACGTGTGCAGATGATCGATGAGCAGCCACCACGCAGCCAGCTTGGTGTGAGTCCCTGTAGGAGGGTGACTTTATCAC
The DNA here is from genome assembly GCF_000691845.1 of Merops nubicus. NCBI lineage: Eukaryota > Metazoa > Chordata > Aves > Coraciiformes > Meropidae > Merops > Merops nubicus. Next base: position 7,620 of record NW_008630397.1, read on the forward strand.
CTTATAGGCAGGTGGACGTATCTAAAGCAGTCCTGATTTGGCTCACACTCATATTCTCATACTGGTGCACTCAGCAGATGGTGTGCCCAAGCTATCTGAGCAGCGTGCAGAAGCCAGGTTACATGGGCCCAGCTTTGTGATGACTTTGAGGATGAGCGATGGTCCCGTCACGTCTTCACCTCACATCTCCTGGGTTGCCTTTATATTGGTGACCACGTGCTGTCCCGGGATGTGCCTTTTGTACCCTGTAGTTGCTGGCAGCAACTCCACTGCCCATTCTGCTCCACCTCTGGGAGCTGTCAGGATTTACTCCCTGCTCTTGTCCTGACCAGCTGCAGGCCGTGGGTGTGCTGGCATCTTGGTGGGCTCCTCGTTGGGGTCCCATCAGCACTTGTCACTCTCAGAGCATTCACTTAGAGTCTCTGGCCTTCAGTCCCTTCTGGTGCCTCACATGCAGCCATTGCCACTCCTTCCCCATTCTTACCAATCTTCCCATTTCTGTGACTATTACAATCTTATTCTGTCTTTAGAGGAGAGTTAAATGTGTAAGATTTTTTTTCTGAATGAATTCCATAAGAAATTCTGTAAGAGATTTTTATTGGTGGGGGGAGGAATTAGCATTATGGACATTAAGAGGCAGGAAATTGTGTATAATTTTAATTTTAAAAAAAAAAAATCATCTGTTTCAAAGGAGAAAATGAGAAATGTTTCTGAGAACAGCTTTCCTTTACATGAGAAAACAGAAGCTCCATTCCTCTCCTTCTCACACCATCTGTGTTTATTAACTCTAACTAATTTAGAAACAAAACATCTTTTACATCTTTCATCTAAGCCAGGCTAACACAGTCCATATAACCACCAAGGCAAGTGCAGGAGCCATGTAGGAAAGGAAGATTAAAAGCTTTCTTTTATGCTTTCTTCTAAGTGTCAGGGGCCAAAGAAAACTGCCTGAAACTCTACAAAGTTTGTGGGTAGTACAAGGCAGATGTTACATGAATTTATGTAGCAACCTGGATCAGTCCTTAGGTGCATCCAACCCAAAATCTTGTTTCCAGCAGTGGCCATGAGAGAACAGGCAAGGAAAATGGAAGGAATAGGGCAGACCCATATAGTAATGTCCTCCTCCTGTTCTCCAAGCCTCTAATATTTTTCAACATAGTTTGTATGTGCTTAGCAACACTCAATGGATTCTTCTTCCTGAATATGTTCTTGAACCAAACTGTAACATCTCCAGCACCCATTGACAAAGGGCACCATAGGTGGACTGCTTGTTACATGAAGTGCTGCTCCTTTATTTTAAACCTTGTTCTCTCATAGTTCCTTCTGATGCTCCTGAGTTCTTGTATTTCATTCTGCCAACAGCCTCAGCCATGTGGCACCGAAGTCCAGCTAACGGTCTCTAAGTAACCAGTCAATAATAACTAAATAATGACTGAATAACTTAAAAAAAAAAAGTGATCTCCCAGCACCCTGAAGGGGTATGACTACAGGCTATGCTCTGCCTTTTGTAACCTGGCTTGGGTCTGCCCAAGGCCCAAGTGTCAGCTCTGTTATGAAAGTGCATTGTGGATGTTGCTCTGCACGGGGGTATCAAAATGGAAATCAGCATTAGAAGCAGCATCATTTCTTACTTTGGAAAGAAATACTTCAGATTGGTTAGTGATAAGGGCTTGTTTTCTCCAAACACTACTTTTCCCTGATTATGTTAAGCTTATGAGCCTGTCTGTAAAAAGACTTTATAACTTTATAGCTCTGATTTCCCTTATATGCCATATCTGAAGTCTGAGCTTGTTTCCCCAGCACCTGGCACGGCACACACGTTCCCTTCTCCAGTCAGTGCACTGGGACACTGATTTCCAGGGTTTCTCTTGAGGGTATTTACCAATCATTCTTTAAATAGAGATCTTTGCCTTCCTGGCTTTTTTTTTTTTTTTTTTTCTTTTCAGATGCTACATCTTATTCCATGTTTATTGCCTATAAACTTCTCCTAGTACAAGGAAAAGTATTCCTAGAGGTAGCAAACATTACTTCAGATAAATGGTAATTCTGAATGGATATAAACAGTTTTTCCAACCACGGAGTCTCACAGAGCTCCTTCTGTGCAAGCCAGAAGAGTTGCCCCTTGGGGCTTAAAGGACGGTGGTAGGAGAGTGTGGCAAGCAGGAGTGTGGCCAGGCCAGGCTGCAGGCTTTGCTCTGCCTGGGGCAAGCTCACTGGAAGGGTCTGAGCACACACATGCTCAGGCTGTGCCCATGGCTGGGATGAGGGACACTGCCCGAGGACTCACAGTGTCAGCCCATGACACCCCCCCAGTGACTGCTCTGGTTTTGACTGACCAGCCAGGTTCTCTCTCTGCTGGAAGGGTCGCTGCTTTTATGGCAGGTCTGGAGGAACTATGACAGAGAAAGAGAAATGTAGGGTTTGGGGAGGGCCCCAGTGACACAGCAGAAGAAGAGAGATCCTGACGGCTGGGTCTCATCTGACTTACAACAGGTTGGCATTTACATTTTATTTATACATTTAACAGAAAACAAGTCATTAGCAGTACAATAGGCCATGAACGGGCAGTAACAGAACATAGGTCGTACCTGATGTAACACTGTCAGAAAAATCCTGTGTACATAGGCCCACAAGATACCATGCATGGAAAGTAAGCACGAGGAATTGCTCCCCAGGTGCTGGTCCTGGGGAACACTCGAAATTCTGGCTGCAAGTGATTTTTATGATGTAGTTCACGTTCTTCCTTTCCCTGTAAACAGCTTGGTCTGGATGTAAACTGTCAGGAAATGCTGTGATGGGACAGACGCTCAGGGCTGTGCAGAGGCCATGCCAAGCTTGACTCCAGGAGTGGCCAGGACTTGGAGCTACCTCTGCAAGGCTGCCTGCCCCCGAGGCAGAAGGACACACAGCCACGTGGCTCCTCTGGGCAGGGCTCTTCAGTGCCCTCAGCTCAGGCATCCCTTCCTAGCACAGGCGGCAGCGTCCAGGACAGGCACTTGTCTTCCACACGTGTTTTGACTCATTTTCCCCATGACTGACTGAAGACCTGTCTGTCCTGAGCAGGAGCAAACCTCCATGCATGTGGACATTTGGCTTTTCTGTAGGCTGAGCTCTGCTATGAAGGGCAGCCAGACTTTAAGGCCTTTTAGGGAAGCAGGGTGGAAAGTCACATCTATAGCAGCTAATTTCATCTCTTAAATTGTACGTAAAAACAAGTTACTCAGTGCAGTGATGTCCGTGGAGTTAATATGAATTCAATATCAAGGCTGTATGACACTTCTTCAGCTTCCTTTTCCAACTTTCAATCTGGAGTTGCTTGGTGCCTTTTTTTTTTTTTTTAATTGGCAACACACAGGAATGGCCCAGAGATGCTTCTGGGACTGCAGTAGGAATCACGTAGTGGGACTTGGTAACTAATCTTAATTTAAAAAATATTTTATCATTTCCAGAGCTGGAAGTATATATTTTTAAAAAACCCAGCTCCTAAAGTGCAGAACTTCAGCAGCAAACCCCTGTAAGCAGGGAACTGTGGAATACATGAGATGTCAGATTACCTAGTGGGCAACCGATGCTTTAACTTTTAGATGATTTTCTATTGTCTCTACTACTAAGGGTCAGTCTAAGCTCATCACAGTCAAAATAATTCTTACTAAAATGCTCTGAGCACATCCCTGTACAGCAGCAGGCAGCTGCAGGAAGGGCAGGCAGCCCTGCATGTTGTTTGCTGCTGAACAAGGAGCCTCCAAGGACTACAGCTGGGTGGCTGCATGGATATGGAGTTCCCAATCTGCTCCATTTCCCTTGTGTAACACTTGAGTCCTCTGGGGTCTGCAGCAATGGGATGTGACCAATTTCCAGCATCAGGACTGTCAGAGAAACTGCCTGTGGGACACTACACGTAGCTGTGCATTTAGAAGCCAGGTCTTTGCTGCTAACTGGACCACTGCAGGGGACACAGACTTCCTTTATTCATTTTCCCTTGACCCTAAGGCCATTAATTGCCCAAGTGCTTTCTGCAGCAGTCCCAGCTTATGCCAGCCTTGCCTTCCCTTGGCTGGCACAAGTGTCTGTACAACGACAGATCAGAGTGGCCACCAGAACTGGATTAAAACAAAGCTTGCAAGAAAAGAAAAAAAAAAAAAATCATTTTAACCTGGATCAGTTCCTCAAGCCTGTGCTCCACATTGTCAAGGGCAAGAAAAGAAATGATACAAAGGGAGAACAAAGAGCAAATGATGTGTGAAATGACAGCCTAAACTATAAATGGATGGACATGAGCAGTCTCCATCACTCAGCTTTAGACAACATAAAAATCCTCTTTAAGCCTTCAAGTATTTTTATAGCCTTAAATTGCTGTTTCTCTTCTCTCTGAAACAATCTCCAAAAATGGAGAGTGGCAACAGTGGCAGAAGAAACTGAGACCAGTACCAGCAGTGCATGGATGGGGCCAGCAGCTCTCACTCCAGCGCCCAGCCTTGTCCATGGCTCCTCGAGCTGCACAGCAGACCCTGGAGGGACAACACCTCATTTCATTTTCCTGATTTCTTGCAGCCTGCAGAGACTGGAGCAGGACTCTGCTCTACTCCAAAGAGTGAGGATTTAGAGGCTGTGACATGCAGTGCTGGGAGGTGTGTGTCCTGGCTCGCATACCCTGGTTGGACTGGAGCAGATTTATTCCACTCTTAATTCTTGCTTTCAGGACGAGTCCCCAGGGGGATGAATTCTGACCTGCAGCTCACAGAGGTGAAAGGAGAAAGCTCCAGTGCTACCAGCCAGCCCTTTGCTCACTATATTCTTCTTTTGCCTCATCTGCTGTCTGATTTCTGGTGGGAGACAGCCCAAGAGTGGCGGCTGTAGGCCCACTACAGGTACATTCTCATCTTTGGTATCTATTTTGACTATTTGATTGGAAAACAAAAGGAAGTCCTAAGCCATCACCTCTAAGCGTTCTGGCCAAGTGGTCCAGGTTTCCAGTGCTCCTGAGCACAGGTTCTGCTGCTGGGAGCTGACACCTGTGGAGCTGGCTTGTGCTCCTCCTGAAAGTTACCACTAGGGATTCC
>NW_008630397.1:12710-28735 GCF_000691845.1 Merops nubicus
GCTGGCATGAGGGTATGAAACGTGGCTGTGTGCCACCACCAAAGCCCCTTTTTGGGCGTGGGGTGTTCAAACACAAAGCAGGGGGCTGGGGGCAGCTGATAACCTTTGTTCTTGCCCAGAGACCACACGAGACACCATGTGGTGCTCTTGGGGTGCTCCTCACTGAGCAGGTCTACACGGTCCTTTCCTCAGACCAACTGCAATACTCTTACAAAAAAAAGAAATAACTGAATCTTCTGGAGCTACAGAGTCCTACAGCTCCAAAAGCAACATAAATTTATCAAAGGTCCTCATCACTCTCAAAGTATAAAGAAACAGGATAAACATAGGGGAAAGTGAGTGAAGTACTGCAAGGGGTATGAGTTCACCTTTTAACTAAAAGCAAGGTCTTGGGAGTTTGGGGAGAACCTGCACTTAGCTCTGGATCCTGTGTCTTTTCTGCCCTAATTTTTATTTATGGAATAAGCTGCAGAAAGCAGTTGTTATTTTAGAAATGAGTGTTTTTTATCTGAGCACTACTACCTATCAGAGATTTTGATATATTTTTTTAAAATGTTGGCTAATTTTGCATTTTGGGTAGGAAGCTTCAACTTCACATCAGTTCTACACATGCTCTTCTGCTGTGCAGCAGTTTGGACAAGACAAACCTGTAACCAAGACGTTCCTCCATTAATCTCTATGGCTTTTATCAGGATTTTATTATTGCTCACTTTACTGTGGACTTTGAGAAGATGTGGGGGGTATCTGAAGTAGTTTAAAATTAATCTTTAAAATATCACTGGGATGCAGGCAATTGTCCTTGTACATCCACCCAGCCCCAGTTCTTGCTTTTGCTTTCTAGCTGGTGAATAGAGCAGGGAAAGCAGGGTCAGGTGAGCTGTCCACAGTGCATTAACCACCTCTGCTCCCACTCCAGATGCCTTCCCAAATCCTCAGTCCCCTCCCAATACCTCTGTGCTGTTTCTCCTGCCTCACCCCGTGCCCGCAGGAGAGGGGAACTCGAAGGGCACCACCCCGTCTCGCCCACGCTGATGGTGGAAGGGGGTGCCCAGTAACGTCAAGGCAGGAAAGGTCTCTGAAAAGCAGCAGAATTAGCAACCACTTACACACCAAAGCGAGTCCTAAAGCAGGCAAAGCAGCAGCCAGGGAAGGAAGTGACCCAGCCCCAGCATCCTCCTTGTCCACCCATCCACCTTGGCACAAGGTGGGAGGCCGCTGGCAGCCCCAGTGCTGGCACCCGCAGCCTGCTGGAGGGCTCTCCCGTCGGGAGCCACGCCACTTCTGCTGGCACGGGCTGGGCTGTGCTGCTCTGCACCAGGATGGATCCAGGCCACCAGGGAAGGGATGCCAGCGCTGACTCCTCGGTGCCCACCTCAGATGACTGTGAGAAAGCAGCCAAACAGGAAGCCTTCAGAGCTGGTGCCTCTGTGTCGCCGCTGCCAGCCTCCCCTGCCAGCACCACACATGCAGCTTTGCCAAGCACAGAGAAGAGTTTGGATGTACTACAGTCGGTCAGTCCTTTGGATGAGATGTGAAAGCAGGGGCCTCGCCAATCCCACCGCCTGTCCCCAACAGGCTGTGAAAATCAACTGACATCCAGACCCCCATCTCCTCTTCCACCAGGCAGCTTCTCATGCCCATCCGAAGGCGGTAGATTGCTGTGGATAGTAGCTGTGAGGTTTACCCAGACCGCGGCTGCCGACCCGTGTTTGCGCGGATGGTCCCCCTGGAGAGGTGACGCCCGGCTACTTGGAGCTGGTGTACTTGGTGACGGCCTTGGTGCCCTCGGAGACGGCGTGCTTGGCCAGCTCCCCCGGCAGCAGCAGCCGCACGGCCGTCTGGATCTCCCGCGAGGTGATGGTGGAGCGCTTGTTGTAGTGCGCCAGGCGCGAGGCCTCGCCGGCGATGCGCTCGAAGATGTCGTTGACAAAGGAGTTCATGATGCCCATGGCCTTGGAGGAGATGCCCGTGTCGGGGTGCACCTGCTTCAGCACTTTGTAGACGTAGATGGAGTAGCTCTCTTTCCTGCTCTTGTGCCGCTTCTTATCGCCCTTCTTCTGGGTCTTCGTCACAGCCTTCTTGGAGCCCTTTTTGGGGGCAGAGGTGGACTTTGCTGGCTCTGGCATCCCGACGGTTCTTTATCTGCGTCTTGGAGCTGCTTGGAAAGAACACACACAGAAAAAAAAATGCTTTTTTGTCCTTCTACACTATAGTTTACTGAAAGATGCAAGAGTCTGAGTCAGAGACAAGCGACAGCTCTAAATCTGAGACAAACACCCCGTGGCCCTGTATGCGCATTTCTGAACAGCCACCAAGGACTGGCCTGGCCTGAGCATGTCATGTCTGTGCTTATCTTTTTTCTTTTTTTTTTTTCTGTTGAAACTCCCGTTACACCAGCCTTGTCAATGCTGCTGCACCCAGGCCTAGTTGGTACCTACTTAGTGAACATGGGCTGGAGGGTGAACGTATTTCTGAGAAGAACGTTCCAGTTCCAGAGAGAACACTTAACTCCAGCATGCATTACAACTTGCTGGAATGGGCCACAGACTGTTGCAGGTTATCACTGAAAACACCTTTATATAACACTGGTCAAAATTATTTTATATGCTCACTACAATCTCCAGTAGACGCTTTTTAGTTTGCAGGTAGGTAAAAGCTCATTCTGAGGGTGCTTGCATTTCTGTGGCTATTGTTTTACACCATGTATTCCAGTGGAATATAAAAACCACATAGCTCTTAGCTGGCTGAACTACAGGTATCTCTCAGTATGCACATTACCTAGCAAAACCACCAAAGAGTAGAAAAGCTCAGAGAAGGTGGTAGGAATCACCTGGCAGAGAAACAGGAATGTGGATGGGGGGAAAGAATCCAAGTGCTTTTGGGCCATGTGTTGCTGGAAAGAAGCTACACAGACTGGAATGGTTTCCTGCTTGGAATGGTTTCCTGCTCTCAGGAGAGCGAGCCTCCTCTGGCCTGTTTACATCAAACGCCTGAACCCTGTCAAGTTTTTCTTCATTAGGCCACAACCTGCAGGGCAGTGACCTGCAGCTGACTGCTGTCATCCAGAAGCACAGTAACAAGAGTATGTAAGCCCATCATAAAACGGGTTGCCTCCTCTACACTACAGATTTGCGTGTGTTTTACTATGTGGGTCGAGAATAACTGTCTGTCATAACCTGTTTCAGAGGACACTTTGAGTGTTCCCTTGAAAGGCAATGCTTCTCCAGGCTTTGCTGGAGGATCAGCTTCCAGCATCACCCCAGGGCTTGGGCTTTTACTGCTCTGTGCCTCCTTTGAAGATGCCCTAGGAATTACAGTCTGCTGGCCAAGAGAGACTAGAAGAGAAAAAAGAGCTTCAGGGCTGATGGCACATGGGGAATTGGGTAGAAGTAAATAGGTAAGGGAAAGCTGGGCTGTAACATATGGTCTGCACACAGAGAGCACTGGAGAGGGACACAAATGGTGCCTGTGCAAAGCAGTGGCTGCAAGCTCAGCCCTGCCCCTACCCCTGGGGAAGGAGTGAGATGCCCCCCTCCACCCCAGCCGGGCTTCTCCACTGTTGCCTGCACCTGCAGCCAAAGCCAGGCACAGCAGCTGTGTTGCAAACCACGTCTACGAGAAGTTCCCAGTTGCTCCCTGTGGGAACAGACACCTTTGATGCTGAGTCTGGATTTACATGCCCACGTCTTGACAGACACCAGCTCCTGCTTCCAAACCCCGTGAGAATCCTCTGCGGCTCCCAGTCCTCGGTCCGTGAGATGCTGCCCTCTGCCTGCAGCAAGCGCCGGGGCCGCTGCGGCTGCTCTGCCCTGCGGGGACCAGTGCTGGGCTGGGGCAGCTCCACGGCCCGGCAGGTGTGGGGCAAAGGGCACGGCTAAGCATTCCAACGGGGTACGCCCCGCTGCAAGCACAGGCTGGCACTGCTCAGCACGCTAGGGAGCTGGGAGGCACTGTCTCCATCACAGCCCTCCAAAATGCCTGCCTGGACAGAAGCCAAAAACAACCAAATGTATCAAAAGCTGTTGATGCTTTCCTCTAGTTGGCTAGTTTATGAACTTTATTCTAGTTCTGTTATGAACATGAATATATTTTCCTAGTTTCAGGAAACCTGCAGCTGTGACATATGTGGTGATACCACCTGGCTATCATAAACTAACATATTTTTTGTCTCCTTGAAGGTAAAGGAAAAGCAGTTTCACAGAAAGGTGACAGAGATGGGCACGTTGCAAGAGTAGTTCTCCTTCAGGTGAACTCACCCTGGTAAAGCTTCATGGCCAAGTGAGCTGAGGTAGGTGAAAAACCATGGACAAAGACCACGTGTAGAGACATGGGGGATGGTTCTGACTTGGCATGGCAAAGCACTCAGTCTGAGCATATGAATAAATGGTGCCACAGAAATGCCAGAAATCTCCAGCTGGAAGGAGCCTCCAGAGCCCACACTTTCCTTTGAGAATGGGGTGCCCAGGCATCCCCTCCTAGATTAATTTATCATATTTTCTTTAAAATCTCCAAAGATATGATTCTCGTGTGCTATGTGTTTGACTCTGTCACCTCTGCTCCCCTTTTCCTGGATGTTCTTTTCAGTGGAGGTCTCTGGAAGGGCATGTGCTGGATTACCCTGGAATTCCTGAAAACCCTTCAAAACTCTGACACCTGCCCTCTTAAACACCACATTTTCTTCCTCTGGTGAAGCCACAATTTTTCTTCCTCTACTTGGGAAGCAATATTGGGAAAAGAAATCCCTTACTGCTCTTGTTTGCAGACTCGAAAATGTCTTTTCAATGGGCTGGCATTTTTCTGAGAGAAGAAATAAATGTGCACTTGCTTTTTTTCTCTTGAGCCAATTTCCTGACTGAAAAACAGCACAACTGAAAAATGTAAATGACTATTTCTTAAGCTTTTTAAAAAGTGTGTCTGACTGAAATATGTATTAATTGTTAAGTGCACTTGTACTGTAGCTTCTAGAAAATGAGTACAGCACCCAACAGGTACCAGAGTGATTTCACCTCTCTCCAGAAAAGGTCACACCTAGAGGACAATTCTATCCATCTGATGGGCTAATGCCCTCAGGTAGTCTGGCCAGGATCCTGCCCTTCTCCCACATGCAGCTGTGATGAGGGAAGTCATGATGCTGAAGTCCAGAGATTAGCACAAAAGCTTTGGTGTCCTTGCTTCCCAAAGCCACCCATTTCTTTGCAGCCTACTGTTTAACAGGTAAGTAACACCTTCTTTGGGAACAGGTTGTCTCCCTTACAGTTTGTTTAGGCAGTGCCTGGTACAAAGAGCCTGACTGCATTTGCCGTGTGCTAAATAAATAATGTTAATAATGGTCAACAGTGTCACCAGCCCTTCTGTCAACAGTGCAATGCAATCCACAGGCAGGTGCTGCTCTGCTAGGAAGACAGAAGCAGTGGCATTACTCCTACAGTGTCCATACAGACAGCTTGCTGAGGGAAAATCAGGCAACCCTGAAAAAAATGGTTTATGAAAATCGTTGCATTTCTTTATTTTTCCCTAAAAGAATCCCAAACACACACAAACACACAAAACAAAAAAAACCAAACCAAACCAAATCAAACAAAAAACAAAAACAAAACAAAAAACCAACCACCCCAAAAACAACCAGGAAAGAGAAAACCTGAGAGGCTGAATAATGATTAATTTTTGTATTTGGAAGCGTTGCCATCATGACTGATTTCTCCACTGTGAGGATGACCAAGCACTGGCAGTGGTTGTCCAGGGAGTTTGCAGGGCCTCCATCCTTGGAGATACTCAAAATCCAGCCTGATGTGGCTCTGAGCAACCCACAGCAGCCAGCCTTGTTCTGAACGTGGACTGGACTGGATGTTCTCCAGAGGCACCTCCAGCCTCAGCCATTCTGTGGCTCTCTGAGACTGCAGCTGGGCACCTCTCCCCTAGAACACGCTTTATGAGCCGTGTTCCCCCCATGGACATTCCCCACAGGACACTGCACCCAGAGACTCTCACAAGGTCCAAGCCACAGGCTCTGGCCGTGCATGAGGAGGTGCTCTGAAGCACCACGGTGACATACGGAAGGTTTCAGGGTTTTGAAGAAAATATTTGGGCACATTTTTTTCTTTACAGCTTCGTATGCTCTGAGTCCATCAGTTCTCAATGCTGGCATTTTTTTCTTTCCTCAGAAAACCAACAACAGAAACAACCACAGTATTTCTTCTAGCCAGCTCCAAGCAGCAGCTTGCCTGCTGCTAGAAACCAGAGCAGAGCAACAGATACATCTTCCTTTGTGTTGACACCCCTTTCTCCAGCATCATTAAAAGGAAAATGAACTGAAAACATACACAAAGATACAAATCACTGTAGTCTCTCAGATCTGGGATGGGAAAGGAGCCCTGCTGAGAAATCTCATGTGAAGCTTGATGCTGTTTCTGTTTTCCCCAGGCCTGATATACTGAGAGATACTGAGACGGGCAGGAAAGTTCCCACAGCATTTTTGGCCTTGCTGCTGAGCCTGTAGGAGCAGTACCAAGCTGATCCCAGCAGTGTGTATGGGTGACCACAGGTGGATTATCAGCTGGACTTCTGGACTTCTCCTCACGCAGGGGTGGAAACAGTCCTTGGAATTTTTCCTAGTTTTTCCTATTAAAAGCTGTCCTTGCTGTGATGAGCTTTGTGGCATCCACCATAGATCCCCATGCCCACCAGGCCGCTCCCTTGCTGTAATTTCCTAATCAACCATAAAAGCTACATTTCTAGAATCAGCACTTTGTTCCAAGGAGGTTCTGGTGAAAAAATTGTAGGAAAAAAATCAAGCTCTCATCTTTAGGGCATCTGATATTCTGACATTTGTTAATCTTCTGATGATCTGTTTTAATCCTTGCCAGAGTAAATGAGAGCCAATGAGTACCTGCCGTTTATTCTGCCCCTTAAATAGGAATGTCCTGTTAGTTCTGTCCAATCCTTGTCCCTTTGCTTAGCTTCTCCTGCTGTATAAAATAAAGAAAACTTGGCTTTAATCCTACACATGAAGAAACGTAAAGTGGAATTTGCTGGTGCTTATTGTTGTACTCTCTCTGAAACACAAAGAAGGGTAACAAATTAGGGGATGTTTCCGCTGAAAGGAAAAGGCTTTCTAATGGCTTCATCTGCTCTGATGTGCTTGTAAGAGCACAGACAGCAGATCTGGTAAATACAGTTTACAAATTACCAGATGTCAGCAAATCAATGTCGTTAGAACTCTGTTTCTCCAAACTGCAAATCCCCTCCCTTTTATAATGTATGGCAATCTACCTGGAAGTTATTAAACAAGAATTTGCTCATCCAACAGGTGCCATTATATAATAATAACTGAGAAAGCAAGCAGATATTTTATGGTTATTTGGTATCAAGCTCTGCCTTAGGTAGTAAATGAGATCAGAAGTGTGATGAGTCACTGTGAGACACTGGTGATGCTGCCGCATGTGCAAAAACTGACAGTCCTATTTTGGACTCGAAAGAATTCCTCTCCTGGTATATAGTCTAGCATGTGGTGATGAGGTAATATTTGCTTTGAAGTAATGAAGAGGAGAATGTCCTAAAATAGGGTACACTAGTCTGAAATGCCTGATTTCTTCCAATGCTGGAGGGGCACAGAGATCACTTTTGGGATCCTAGGTCTCCTCCCAGGTAATCCAGTATCAATAATAAGGCCCCATCCCCAGTCCCATATGCTCTGCTGCATTTGGTGTGATTGCTCCTGTAAAGTTATAATTTGAAGGGCTGTTAACCTTGCAGACACACATGCGTTTCTTCTAGTGAAGAGATTCACACCTGCACTGTGGCTACCACAAAAATACATTAAAACTGAAGATATCCACTCCTTAACATAGAAAGAAATGCTACAAACTCACTCCCTGACACAGGCACACCAAGTTCCAAGGGATGGACAGATTCCTCTAGAAGAAATACAAGCAGAACAGAGCACTGAGACACTCTGGCGTCTTTAGCTCTCCAACTGATCCTTATCACTGCTTGTGTTAGCACAAAGCCTGGCAGTTCCACACAGGATACTCCCCACAGTAATCCTTTCTTTTCTATTTCAGCAACTCCATTTATGATTTTAGAAAATATTGTTTTAATCATCAGCAACAGCTGTAACTTCTTGAGCTACTTCTGCCCAAGCTGCAATTACTTCTCAGGGTTGTGGGGGTACCAATCAGAGATGCTCAGGTATAAATTAAGGAGCAGGACCCTAGATCAGAGCTCTCTGCAGAGAAGATATACTGAATTTTTAAAGAAAATAAAATCTTACTCATAATTCAAGCAGAGAGAGACAGTGCTGCAAGAAGAATGGCTGTTAGGAGGCTAAATAATACCATCCTTACTCTGATTACAGGAGCACTTGAAGTAAATGGGGGTTTAACCTGGGTCTGCAACCCCAGATCCGGTGTTAAGAGATGCCCAGCCCAACAGTTGATTTCCACTGGAATTGAGAAGGCTTTATATTTCATAAAAATCAGATTCTATGTTCTATCAAAGTTTTGTTACTGTGCATAAATGAGTACTTTTTAGCTTTAGCATGACTTTTTATAAGAGCACTCATTATCTACCTGCTTTGGAATACCTCTGAACTACATGCTTGGCCACAAGGTCTAATAAATGCAAGAAGGAGAAATGATGTTTCCTATAGATCAGTAACTGTTAAATGTTTAGGACAGCACAGCCAGTACCAGCATCTGCCACCGTTACACTGCAGTCAGCTTTCCCACAGAGTGACAAGGTTTAAGAGAAACCTGTATCTCTGATTCTATGATCCTCAGAGAGCCCTCACTAACACAGCCCAACAGAGAACACAAGCATGCTCACTCCATTCCTGGCGTTCTGTCAGTAGGCAAAACCTGAACTAAACAAATTCCAGTACAAGCTTCCTACACAACTTTCACAGTCATCAGGATTTGCTGCTTCTGCCACAAATCCTTTCCTTGGGCAACAGAATTCTGTTCCCTTCACGCCCCACTTCAACTCAGCTGGACCCACTGGGGGTCAACCTGTCCGCAGCAGCTTTGTCTCCTGGTGCAGGGTTTAGCTCCTGCCCTTAGACTAACTCAGCAAAGCTGCTCTGAAAGCACAGAGAGGTCAGCCTGGTAACCACGTACCAGCAGATGATCTCCAACTGACCTGCAGCAATCCTGCTGGGCAGAAGCAAACAGAACATCACAGAAGCTCAGCTACTCAGCAGCATCACAAGTTCTACATATCTTCTCAGTGATTTGCAAACTACAGACTATTGGGTCTGTAGACTATGGGTGTGGGAACAAAAATCATAGATGATTGGGATCTCTAATACTAATGACCTATTACACATTGGAAAAGTGCTTTATTTATTCCATGATGCACTGCTATCAAAAATAAAAAGTGTGGATTCAAAATAAATTGCGCTGTGCCGTATCAAAAACGAAGATCATTTGATCTTTGACCTCAGCATTTCAATTTCTTTGGAAAAGCAGAACACCATAAACTAACTGAATCTGCTATATCTAAATAGCTCCTTCCACAAGGGAGCCATGGCCTCTAAACTAGTAATGATAATAAGCCCAAAGAACTGTGATGGCCTTTAAGCAAACTATTTTAATGGTTTTATGGAGTAATGGAGGATTATCAAAATTCTAGACTATTTTCATCGATGCTGAAAAAGGCATCCATTAAAAATGTGCTAATTCAGCCATGGCCAAAAATACACTGACTGAGAGGGAGAAGAAGCCCCAGGAGATGAGAGCTGCTTCTGAGCTAAGGCAGCAGTTCTGTGAGAACCAATGGAGACGTGTGTGATACCTCTTCCTCCCACATGCCCCATCCCCAAGTTTCAGTAAGTTTCTGTGACCTTTTCCAGTGCTACAGATTATTTACGCAGCAAAAAGAAACCAAATTAGGGATAATACTCAAAAATGTTTACTCTGGCCATATCACGTTGATTGTGACTAATACACATGGATATAAAATTATACTGAAGTGGAAAGCTATGTTCCCAAATTAGACTGAAGAGCAGGTTATTGAGACTTCTAAGAGTGAGGTGGTGGGTATGTCACAAGGTAAGTATTACCACATATCCTCAATGGCACGGCTGAAATAAGCCCAGCAAAACTTTTTAACAGCCTTCAGGCAATACATTTCTCACTGTGAAGGTGACAGAGCCCTGGAACAGGCTGTCCAGAGAGGCTGTGGAGTCTCCTTCTCTGGAGCCTTTCAAACCCCTCCGGGATGTGTTGCTGTGCAACCTGACCTAGGAGAACCTGCTTTGGCAGGAGGGTTGGACTAGGTGGTATGGGTCTGATACACATATGCTCAATGGGCCTGGGCAGTACCACCAACACTCCCTCATGTTGGAAGTTGGACTTGATGATCCTAGAGGTCCTTTCCAACCACAGTGACTGCATGTGAGGGGAAGGAGCCGGGTGAGGGCACGATGTGTACAGCTGTAATCAGGCATGACTGGCATTCCTTCTAAATGAGAGTCTCTAAATTCAATCATCTTTTCCCAGTTACGTTACTCACACTTCAGCAATCCTGAAAATGATTAATAAAAATTAGTGGAAAGCATGCAATTAGTGAAAAAGTCAGGAATATGTGAAAGCTGCTTTATCATGGCTGCAAAGCGTGGGTGCCTGGGAACACAGGGTGCAAATGCAGGAGCTGTGGGTATCACACAGGTACATCCAAAGGCACCACATGCCATGCCACGAGCTAAAGGGCAGCGAGTGGCACAGAGGCAGATTTCATTGCTACAGGATACTGAAAATATTGTGTGTATTAATAATTAATTTGGCAAGGTAATAGCAACTTACTGTAAAAGGGAGATGTGTGACTATTACTGGAGCCTGTGGGGAAACAAAGACAAATGTCCTTCCCCAAATCTCACATCATCCAATAACCAGATCAGGAATCTGATCCAGGACTGCTGACACTTTCCTCTGCTGCAGCCACTAGATCACATTACCAGAGGCAGAGAGTCCTCTAAGCATTAGAGGTCATCTCCTGCACAGAGGAGGAAATGGAGAGCCTGTTACACGGAAGGAGAGGAGAAAAGCATGGCCAGGACAGCATGGCAAAGCTCCACCAAGGAGGGGAGCTAGCTACTCCCCAGAAACAGCCAGCGGTGAGCACTAAGGACAGGAGTTATTGAAGGTAGAAGTAAACCCTGTCACTGGAATGGACAATAAATTGTTTGAAAGTGTTCACTGATAAATTCATGCTGGAGATGAGAACAAGGAACCTCATTTACATCCTCACCTGGAAGTGGGAGGATGAGGGCAACAGAGGAGAAAGATAAAGAAAACCATACCTTCCATAGTTTAAAGACAAAACTGACTTAAAATAATTCTAGGATATGACTCTGACAATAGAAAATAACTGCTCTGTAGTAACCAGAGAATGTCCTTCTGTTCTGCATTGCTGTGCTGCTGAAGAGCTATTACCAAAATGCACAAAGGTCCCTCCTTTATTCTTTTCTTTATTGTTCCTTCCTTCTTTCTCCCACACCCATTTACAAGTGCCAGGAGGCTCAAAGCCCCATTAGGTTTGCTGTCACTTGGTCCCATCCAACAAGTGATATTTGTTCAGAGACAAACACGTTACTTTGAATAGCCACAGAGTTGGAAAGCTTGCAGCTCTCCACTGAAAGATAGTTTTCAGACCAGGTCAGCCCATGCCCAAATTCCACGTTGTACAAATTGCCTGGGAATGGTGTTTTAATTTAGCTCTAATTTGTGATAGCACTAGTATGACACAGACTTAGTGTGCTAGTCGCTATACTGATACAAGCAAAAGAGACACCTCCCTTCCAGAGAAATCAAAGCATTATTAGAGATACATCAATATTTATGTCAGGCAGGGTGCAAAAGTCTCTCTGCTGAAGACCTGGCTGCAACCACTAGACCAGCAGAGAAGAAAATGGGAGTTGCTGGACAAAATGACAGCCTCGAAATGCCAGAAGTCTTGGCTGGTTAGTGGCAACTAGAACAATTAAACGTAAGGCTTGCTTTTCAGAAGACAGGAGGATTTTCAAAGGCAGCAGGTTTAAAATGCCAGGGGAATGCCATGTTATCTGTACCATACTGTTATTTTTAACTATCCTTTTCTCCATCCTCCTACACTCACTTTCCTCCCGAGGTGTCTATACCTTTCATTTCCCACTGGTACAGTCTCCCAACCTGTTTCTTCCCAGATTAAGTGCTGACCGTTTGCTCTGCCTCCCTGCTGGTGCCTCTCTCAGCATGCACCCTCTGCAGAGCTCATTAGTGCCCCTGCTTCAAGAGGCACATCAGTTACAGGCAACTCCCAGTCCTTATCTTGAGTTGTGCCCCAGTTATCAGGCAGGTGCAATCAATAGGAAGGATGACAAGAGCTGGGCTGAGCACCCAAAGTGCAGGAGAGGAGAAAACAAGGGATTAATTCTGGCATGGCAGAAAGAGGAAGATGTGCCAGAAAGGGTGAGGCAGCTGCAGCATCCGTATCTGAAGGGTGGAGCTGCTGTATCTGCAATGCATTTTGAGGCTTGTACACATCAAGAATGGAAATAACCCACATTTATGTTGGGCATGGTCAGAGAGATCTTTCCTGATGGGATGCTCCCTACCTCCTGTCTTGTAGCACCCCATTAGTTAATCATTTTCCAGGTCCCATAATGGACCCAAGGAAGACTTATCCCTTTCTGTCAACATGGCATCAGCTTCCTTACCCTTTCTTCATCCACATTTCTCAATGTTTCACTTCAGTTCTTTTGATCTTCCCCATTCCTTCCCATTCCTTGATTCTGCCTGCCCTTGTGACACAGCAATGAAGAGTCTCACCAAACGCCTTCCCTGACTCTCCTTCACACTAGTGCTGAGCTCCAGAGCAGTCTCTGTTATTCCTTCCTCTCTGCTCTCCCTGTGCCTCATTTCAAGAATTCAAAGTTCTGAAAAAATGTCACATGCTTTTCTGCTCAAGCTTGCTCTCACTTTTCAGGGTAACTCACATCTGCTTTATTACTCCCAATAACCTTCCTGGAGGTGCACTTTCAGTTCCTCCTGCCCCTTCTTCCACTGCCTCCTGTGCACACTGTATTTATTCTACTGTCACCTTTGTGTTTTCATCTCATTCCTATCTTCCTGTCTTCCTTCACGTAGTATTTTCTGTTTGACAAGTATCAGCCTAATACATACAATTTCTCTCCTCTCAAGAGATAGGGTCACATAAATTATGCAAACAAGTTCTAAGTAAATATTTTGTGTGCTCAAAAGCATGTCCATTTTTCCTGACTCTGTCTGTTAGTCGAATATAAACATTGCTTCTGCTGACAAAACTTTGCCCTCTTAAATCCTTGGTCAACCCCACTGTTTCTTCCTCAGGGCACACCTCCTGCAATGATTCCCTGGCGGGTGGCCCTCTACCTTCAGCTGAGGCATCTCAACTCTGCAGGTAGCACATCTCATGTCAGAGATTAGTCCACTGCAAATGGAAATTCTGTCTTCCCTGATCCTGGGTTAAACACCATTTTTTAAACAAAGAACACAGAAAACCTTATTGCAATGGACCTCCCACATATTTTCACCAAATTCGGAAAAAGATCCCTTTATTCCATAAGAAGTTTTAAGGCTGGTTTGACAGAAAGAATCCTCCCTGACAGACTGTATCTTCAAGAGGGTCGGCGAAATAATATGACAAGGGTAGTGATTAATTCTCACCACAAAGGAAAATGTTGAGTTGAAGTAGGTGGCATATAAAATCCCCCACTCTCTTTATGAGTCAGGTAAGCTGCCAGAAAGCAGAGGTGGAATCTGTGGGATGAAGCTGTTTTCATTCCAGCCAGTTAGTAGTATGCTTTTTAAAGTCAGAAAAAAAAATAAAAAAAAAGCTTCATTATTAAATCAGATTTTTTTTTAAAACTAAAAGACTTATTTAAACAGCAAAATCTAACATTTGCCCTTGATCACTAATGATGCTGTTTGTAGTCAGTGATAAGCAAGGGGAAATATTATTAAACAACTCCACCCCCACCCCCTAAGGTTAATGTAGCATTTTTGGGTTATACATCTATTCTTCCATCTCCCACCCAATGCAGATGATCCTACAGTCACAGCTCTCTCCTCTCCCTCAGGCTCCAGAAAAAAAGGGAAGCTGATGAGCCAAGATCCCAGCCTCACCCTACACAGAGCCCTTTCCAGAGGCAGAGCTTAGCTCCAACAAAGCATTTCTCTCTGAACAGTTGCACTAAAGTGGCTTAACAAATGTATAAAACAAAACAAATGGTAAAAAATAAAAGCATTTTGTGGAGTCTTATTTTGGATCAGTCCAGGATTCAAGGGACAATTCAAATAGATGGTGGTGTCCCTTATCTAAAATGACAGACTCTTCATTACCAAAACTCAGAAACTTAGAAATGTGAAGAAAATGCCACTAGTGCCTTGGGTTCAAGGGGCAGTTCCTCCTCTAGTACTGTCAGTGGGAGCAAAATAACTGCCCTGTTCACAGTGCAGCCTGAGTGAACTGCTTTCTCAAGTCCAATTCTGAATTTAGGAACATTTTCCACATACTTAATTCTTCAGTCTACTCATTACATGTGTTTTGAGGATGGGCAGGAGCAGCGTATTTCAGATGCTGAGAAAGGGATGCAATAGGATCAAACTAACAGCATGAGACCTTTCTTTGTTTCAGCTGGAGAATGAAAAATCTGGAACTAAGTTGAGATATATATACATTTACATATGTATATTTGTGTAAAAGTCGTGAGAAAGGACGGAGGACATTGACCAAACAAAGGGCATGGAGAAAAAATGTCAAGAAGGTAGAGCAAGGCAGTGGACTGAAGTGAGAGGTCCAAAAGGAGAAAGCAAGACAGGGTACAAAAACCAGTACAAGAAGTAGGGGGGGGAAGATGGAAGAAGATATATGAAACAGGACAAAACTGAGAGAAAAGGCATGAATGGACAAAAAGCAGAAATAAGGGGGAAAGTAAAGTAACCTGCACAGTGTTTGGCAAGGCAGAAACACTAAAGCATAAATAAGACAGAGAAGAGACACTCAGAGGGTCATAAGAAGAAAGACCTTGCACAGCAGAGATGTGAAATAGGCAACTGGAGAAAACAAAAAATCACCTGTCAGAACAGCACTTCTGAGAGTCAGGGGTGAGAGGTGCTGCTGCCCCAAGGAGGGACAGTCAGGCCCCGGGAAGTGACAGGCTAAACCCAAGGAGAACAAAGGATGAAGCCAGAGGACAAACAATACCAGTGTACTAGGTTGCTGCCGTTTGTCTAAAATAGAAACCATGAAGGTCATTGAAATTGACACTTAGATCTTACACCTGAAACTCAAAAAAAAGCCCCAACCAAACCAAACCACCATATATTTTTCCAGTAAAAGCCTTCTTCCTCCTTCTCTAACAGTGTTGGATTAAATTCATTACTGCATACTCCACAATTACACCTCCCTGCCAGGGAAGAAAACCCCAGACAGACAGCATTATATGTAAAGCAGACCTTGCTCTCTGGCTCCCTTTGCCTACAGAGGCTTCCACAGAAATCCTTCAGTAGACAAAGCTAGATTTCCTGCAGCTCCAGAATCACTGTGATGGAGTTGGTTATCATTAGCAGGATGAGGAAAGGAGAAAGCAAGCATGGGTGTGTGCTCAGGGAAAAAGCTGCCTTTTTTTTTTTTTTTATAATTAGGAAATCTTAACAGTATAGAGGGAGAAAAATTGCTGCTGGTAGGTAATCTGTCATTCCTTTGCACATTGAATACTAGGAACAAAAGAGGAGGGCGTGGGAAATACATTCATATTATCAAATTCTGTCTGTTAACAACATGTGTTCAATGTAATAGATAATTGGGAAAATAACACCCTATAGCACAAATACTACGGAGGCTATAGAGTAAAAACCCCAGGAAGATCAAACAGTGTTCCGAGGGTAGCACCAGTCTGAGAAGCCAGAGCTTCATTAGTAGTAACAGGAGCAACATACGGAGATGAATGGACCCGTGTTTGTAAATGGGATCGGCAGCCGCACACTCGCGCTTGGCTTTCCTTCTCCACA
>NW_008630398.1:0-19302 GCF_000691845.1 Merops nubicus
AAATATCCCTTCTTACCTGGAGCACTGAATTTTCTCCAGCAAAGACAGGAATAAATATAATTGCTTCCATTCTTCTCCAAATAATGACTTGTGGCAATGATTAACTTTCACCCAGTATTCAAGGTTTAAGGAAAGTCTATTCTTATTTTGTAGAGTCAGTCTCTTATTTTGAGAGTCAATCTTATTTTGTAAGCTTTAAATCAGAGTTGCGACATGTAGGGTGCAACTGTTCTAAAGGGTGAAAGAAAAAACCCAACAAACTCAAACTTACTTCCATTAAAATGAGATTTACTACTTTGTAGATTTTAGAATATGGAGTTTTAAAGGTTTTTGGAAGGGTCTAACAGGCTTCTACTTGGATTTCAGACACTCTTCAGTGCATTGCAGAAATGCTGAGGATCACAAAGCAAGCAATGGGATTGGATGTGCCCATTATTGAGAAAAAGCTAGAAAGGTGAGTAATCAAATGATGCAGATCTTGTGTTCCTCTTCTGCTCTCTCCTCAGTGGCTAACAGTGTGTGGTAGCAGTCACATGTGGTGTCTAAAAACATCTGTATCTAGCTGCTGTGCTAGGAGTTCATTTTGTCTATATGCTGCTTCCACTAATACCTCTCTGCAGGCCCTTATCCAAGAGTATAAGGAAGAACAATATTTTATAGATACAATCATAGAATCACGTAGGTTGGAAAAGACTTTCAAGGTCATCAAGTCCAATGGCTGACCCAGCATTGCCCAGCCAGCCATTAACCCATGTCCCTCAGTGCCACATCTACACAGCTTTTAAACCACTCCAGGATGGGGACTCCACCCTGGAGCAGCCAGGGACAGCTCTTGACAACCCTTTGTGAAGACATTTTTCCAAACCTAATTTTTCCAACCTCAACCTCCCTTGGTGCAACTTGAGGCCGTTTCCTCTTGGCCTATTGCTTACCACATGGGAGAAGAAACCAACCCCCACCTTGCTACAACCTCCTTCCAGGGAGCTGAGAGCAATTGTGTGCTTACAGACAATATACACTACCAAAAGCAAATAAAGTACTGCAGATCAGAGGGTTCATGATTAGTTTGCCAAATTTACTTTTATCCTATCTGAACTTAGTGTCTGCTTCTGTAATACGACAACCTGTGAAGTGTAGAACTGGTTTTTCCACTGCAGCTGAGTGTTAACAAATCCAGATAACATTTCATTCATTTCTTCTCACAAAACTTGTAGTTAACCTTCTGAACTCCAAAGTCTTCGAGTGGCACAGAGGTTTGTTTTGCAAACCCATTAAGAGAAGAGGGCACACAAAAGCATAGATGATAATTAGAAGTACTTACTAGGACTTTTTAGATAGGTTTTTCTTAAGGCAATTGTCCATAATTAAACAGAAGTGACCTTTATCTACAAATATTGGTGAGGTGTTAACAGTGAGGAAATCACTTAGGAAGGACAACACAGTAGAAATGAGAGGATGGTGAGCTGAAGTTCTGAATGTTTGACCAGTTCCAGTGTGATCTGTTGCACTATTTTGGGCTCTTCTAATTCAGACTGTATGAACTACTGGAAGAAGTGTGTAGAACAATTGTAAATGGTCAAGTGAAAACTGTCAGGGTGCATATTTCAATAACTTTCTTCTGCACTTGATTATGGGGCTGCTATTTCAGCTTCTTTTCCCAGCAGACTAGAAAGAAAAACCTTCCTCTTTCTTACAGGTACTGAAGACTGAGTATTTGTCACACCTGGCTACCAAGTACAGCATAAACAGTCAGGGTTACAAACACAGAATTAAAATCCAGCTTCCTCTACAATTAAATGCCTGCAGAAGCTCACTTTGCCCCTTGTTTGGTACCATCCTGTGTCAACCCTCCTTTGTTTTTGTTGTTTTGAATTTGGTTAGCTTCTGTGAGTACAATTACATAAGGAAAGGGTAACTTGTTAGCTGAAATGTCCATCTCTGTGATGGAAATAGACTGGGAGACAGTAAATACTGGGTGTTTATAAATGAGACTGACGTGGTTGTACATTAGAGCTTATTTTTCCTTTTTCTTCCAGGAAGAGCAGTAAGCCTCACGAAGACATCATTGGCATTCGGTCTCAGAACAGAGGGTCCCTGGCCCAAGGCAAGAATTATTTGCTGAGCAAGTTCTCCTCTCTCAATCAAAAAGTGAAGCAAACCAAATCCAATGTGAACATCAGCAACCTCCGCAAGCTGGGCAGCTTCACCAAACCTGAGGTGAAAGTCAACTTTCTAAAACCAAATTTGAAAGTGAATCTTTGGAAATCAGATAGCAGCCTGGAAACTTTAGAGAATCCAGTGGTAGATGCTAAAGTCCATACCGAGTCTGACACAGAAGTGTCAGATAATGATTCATTCCACTCGGATGATTTCCTGACCAATTCCAAATCTGATGAGGACAACCAGCTGACCGACTCTCTGGAGAACATGGGGCAGACAGACTATGTGCTGCCTAGCTGTGGGATCCTTGCCTCAGCCCCACGGCTGGGCAGTCGGTCCCAGTCCATAAGCAGCACAGACATGAGCATCAGCATTCATGTTCCATCTGAGGTCCCTGGCTCTCAGGCTGGCCAGTCTGACTGTGAAGATGTACCCATGCCTTCTGCTGACCATGTGGAGATGGAGTTTGCTAAGCCTATTGATGTGTACTGCCAGAGGTTTGTGCATGATGCTCAAAGTAAGGTGTCAGGTGTTTTGGAGGCTGAGGCTGGTTCTCAAGAGCCCCATCACATCATAAATCAAGCCAGCAATAATACATCTGAGAAGGCAGAAACCAAGGCTGAAGCTATCAGAGACGTTCCTTCCAGGCCATCTAAGCTGGACGTACAGTCTTCTGAGCCAAATCCTCAGCTCCTAGCTGTGGGTGGGAGTGACTTCACTAAGTCCCATAAAAGCCCAGGGTCTGTGTCTGGCCACGCTGAGTCAGGACTCCCCACGACTCCTTCTCCCGCCGACGGCAGCAGCAGCAGAGCCGTGTCTCCTTTCGCGAAAATTCGCAGTTCCATGGTCCAGGTAGCTAACATCACACAAGCAGGATTGACTCAAGGGATTAATTTTGCTGTGGCAAAGGTTCAGAAGAGCCCTGCAGAACCAGAAGCTATGAGTGAGATCAAACAAAAAGAACTGAAAGAAATGTTTACGCAATGCCAGACACGAATAATTCAAATCTAGCTGCTCGTTTAGGGAGTGTTCTTCTAGTTGTGGCTTTCAATACATACTAGAAATATTACATCAGGACTCCTTGTGGCATGAACTGCTACTGAATACTGGGATCAATAACAGTGATAACTTGTTTACAGGAAGTGAGAGATGTAAATGAATTTGGTTCTGACCAAGCTTTGGAATTCCCTCAGGCAGCTGAGATGCAAGAATGGGAAACCATATTTAAACAGGTAGCTTAGACACTGGGATTTAACAAGCATGCTGTCTGTCTTCAATGTGTTGCACAGTTATTTTTGGAGACTAATTTTCTAGCTCTTCTGACTTATGTAGAAAGTATTTATACTGAAAAGGTGATACTGCACTTCTGTGACCTTACTTACCTTGCACTGCACCAGCAAAATAACTTACTGGGTATTTACACTTTATTTATTTTTGGATTAGTATTTTTACTTGTTTTCATTGGAGTTTTAGATGCAGCATTCTATGAACTGTGCCTCTACAATGGGAACTGATGGGATTTTGTTGAATTATGTTAACCAGAAGTTAAGGTTTCTTTTTGCTGTCCTTTTTTCATGTCCACACGTCCTGGGACACTTTGAGTAAAGGTAAAGCATATAGACCCAATCTGAAACAGCCACGATTCTGCAGTGCAAATTTCATTTGTAGATTTTTTTTTTTTACCACTTGTTTTGAGGTGAAGGGAAATGGGGCAAATGCCCTCTAATTATCTTGACTGTGCTGAAGCTGTTCCTGTTTCCTTTTTTCCAAATTCCAAGCACTGGCAATTTGCTCTAATATTTTGGTCTCTGTGGAAAGCAAGACAAACCAGATACTTGACCTTCAGGCAGCGTGTCCCTCTTAGGATTTTTTTTAAAAACTATATTCTAACTGTCCAGATGCAAATAACTTCTGAACCAGAAGGCAAATGTACTGTTTCATAAAATCAGTGTTGCATTAGAGCATCGATGTCAGCATCTAATCAAAACCAAGTTCATCACCAACTCAAGCTTTGCAGACTCGCAGGATGAGGCTGAGCATCCACTCGTGCTGGGCATTGGATAAAAAAACTCCCAACCCCTTATCTATGTGTGTCAAAAGATTTAAATCTCTCCAATTTCCTCTTTCACAGAAATGCCCTGCCATGCCATTCTAGTGTAGGACATTATCTGAAAGCTACTGTAAAGCAGGATCTTACTATGCTGTGGTTTGTATCTATAACCACCATTAGAGACCCAGTGCCTCCGTGTCCTAGTCCATGTACTGTAGATAGGCTGCACGTGGTGTTCCCAAAAAATCATGTCATAGGGGTAGGGTAGTACAGTGTCTTAGGACTTCTTGTGTGTCTGAAATGGTTATCACCTAACCCTGATGGTCTGAAACTTTGATAAATGAATTTGATTTATTTATTTGCTTTATTAAAGTGATGTGGGTTTGGGTTTTTGGAGTGTCTATACTTGTGGCTATATTTAAAATTAAACTACTGCTGTATTTTAATGTGAGCAATATACATGAGATATTTTAATAAAAAAAATGTGGAATTAGAAGATGCTTTTTGGCATGTTATGTTAAGGGATATAGTACTGTGGGGCTTGAAGTTTCAAAGGTGAGTGGATTGTCTTGACTTGCTCTGGCTTCAGAGTGAGAACGGCTGAAGGTAGGTGGTCATACAGTCCAACCTCCCTGCACAGGCACGGCCTCCTGGAGCTGCCTGCCCAGGGCTATCCAGACAGCTTTTGAACATCTCCAAGGAGAGAGACTCCAGCACCCTCTGGGCAGCTTCGTGTAGTGCTCAGCCACTCTGAACATCAGGAACACTTGTTCCTGTCAGAGGGAATCTCCTCTGTTTCAGTTGGTGCCTGTGGCCTCTTGTCCCAGCACTGTGCACCACTGGTGCTCCCCTTTGCAGCCTCCCTTCAGGCAGTTACAGATCAAAACCTGCCTAAGGTTCTGGAGGAGGGAGAGGAAATGCCAAATACTTTGCCTTTATTTTGGTAGGAGAAAGAAACTGATCTGTACAAATATTTGTAGTGACTTCTACAGTCTGAAAGTCCCTGCAGGGCAAAGGTAGCAGTAGCTATAAACAGCCATTCTTTTAATATAAGAATATATTATATGACTGATAACTACCTTTCTGGAAACTATTCCTGATTGGTTATGTTGGTTCACTGCTGGTTGATCCAAAAGTATCATGTCATTCCAGCTTACAAATTGTCCAATATTTAAGAGTCTCACACAATCTATGGCAATATGCACCAAAACCATACTCAGAGCATCACTGGAAGACAATCTTACAAACCAACTGTGATTTTCAGACTGCCTTTTGAGGAGAGACTTCCCTTTCCTTCCTGTATTTGTTCAGTCCCTTAACTATGTTAATGAAACATTTTGGTGTTCAAATAGAAACGAGCTGTAAGTGATTTGAAAGGGCATCAAACTTGGCTGAGGTTTAAGATAAACAAAAGTGTTGTGTGCCATAATAATCAGTCTGCAAAGACAAAAAGGACAGTTTCAGCTTGTGTGTGCAGCAAAGAACCATGTTCTAAAAAAGAACAGGAGAAATGCAGTAAAAAAGGGGGTTCCTCCTCACACTATTTCAGTCATAAGGTAGCACGAGGTAGAGGCTTAATTTAGATTGGGCAGGAGCATTTTTTCTTGTTCAGGAGAGGCTTAATTGAAACAAGAGGGGCCTGGTTCCATCCCCGGCCCTTGCAGGCTGTCTCTGTAGAGACAGCCCTACCTACTATCACAGTCTTTCTGGGTTACTCCAGCTCCAATCCAGTTTCATCACTTAAACCACCTCTGTGAAACCAGTTCTGAGTAATATCAGAGGCAGTACATCCTGAAAACCAGCTCAAGCTGTACAATAGGAATAAGATATGTAGAGACTATTCTTCATTGATACTACTCAAACAATTTAAACCCACTGCATTACTGGTAATGTAGAAAGTAAGATGTTTTGTATGAGTACATCAGTATCACCCATGCTTCAGTCAATGACTGCTGTTTTTTTTAAATTTGTGCCAGAATAAAGCTCATTAGAGAGATCCAAGAAGTTGGTCATGGTCTTCTCAAAGTACAATAACAAAGAATTTCATACTGGAACCCTGTCACAGATAAGATCAGCTCACTCCTTGATAGCACAATGTAATCTCTACTGTGCTGCTGCTCTGAGCACAGCGTGCCTGAGCTGGGGGAACAACAGTACAGACAGTTCCAGCCACTAAAGTCTGTTTGTTTCAGCTGTGGCTGCTGGCTGGCTGAACACTCTGACCCGAATTCAGCCCTTCAAGAATGATAGCACAAACTTACTCCAGAGAAGAGCCTACCACTGCTGTGTATGAAGGACTCTGGGTTAAATTTTCTTTGTACTAAAGGAAAGAAGTTTACACAGCTTCAGTATTAAAGTTTAATATCAAACAATTTGCTCATTGTTACCAATTTTTCAATTACAAAACAGGCTCCAAAAAAATTCCATAAAATACGTTTAACTGGCTGAACAGAGTTAAGTGTGTTCAGACTGAGGGTAAATATCCATAACTTTTTTGGTATAAATTATCTACAAAAACTGGTATAAACAATATTCCAATCTTAGTATGGTTTCCATCTAGGATTAGACAAATTTTCATAGCAACAGCCACAAAATGTTAGAGTTCATTCCCATTAACACATTTTTGCTGCTGAAGCCTGGCTTGACGTAGCGCCTCCAGCTGTTTTGCTCTGAGCCACCTCTCCCGCGACAGCGTCGTCTGCCCCGCGCTGAGAGACAGGAACCTGCAGGAGCAGAAACACCAAGGAGGTAAGAGCTTGTTCAGGTGCTGGGTTTGAGAAACGAATACAAAAAAACCACCCCAGTTTTCTTCCAGCATCCTGAGATACCATGGGAAGAAAGCTCTGCCCAACTAGGAACCTGTGACAAGAGGACCAAAAGAAGAGGAGCTTCCATCTCTGGATTGCTGGCTGGCCTCATGCAACTACCAACTGCAGACTAGGAGCATTGACCTGATTTGGCAGTGGCTTGCTAGAAAGCCTCCAGTTGACAGCCAGCCCTACCCACCTTGCCACAAGCAGTGTCCTGTGCAGGTCATCGGCCGTCACGCGCTCGGGGTCGTTCTTGCGCATTTCTACAAAGTCCTCCTCTACTGCCTGAAAACAACACAGCAGAGTTCAGTGCTGAAAAAGAATCCTCAACACTACAAGAGCAGCTTTTAAACACCCTAACTACCCTTAGATTACAGGAGAAACACATTCCAACTCGTGGACTATTTATCTTTGAAATGAGTTTTCAAACTGAACTGTAGGAAGCAGGGTACGTGCAAAGCACACAGTGAAATACTCAAGAGTTCAAATCCTTGAAGGCACAGTCAGGAGGAAGACAATGCTTCTGTTTGGTTTTTAGAAAACTTCAAGAATCACTGACAGGAAGAGCAATACAAGTACATCAACTTTCTAGCAACTTTCTATTAAGGTGCTTTCCACCTGAGTATACAGCTGAAAACCTGTTAGTGAAGTCTTCCATACCTTGGTCACTTCATCAGATATACTATAGTCCAGCAGCCTCAGCAGGCTTAGGTAAATCCGGAATTTGTTCAGCACCGAGGGGAGCACTGCTGTTAGGAGGCTGTTCATGTACTCTTCCATGTTGGGTGGAATTATCTGTGGTTGTAAGTGGACTTGGCAATCTGACTGAAAAATAAAATTACATATCATCTCTTTCCACATCCTATTCTTTGCTGTCCCAAGACTAATTTAATCTCTAAAGCAACAGAAGTCGCCGTTTCTCAGAATTCAGGTGAAACAATTCATTCTTTAAACATTTAACAGTCCTCTCTTTCAGAGCCAAGGTGAGTCCTTATTCAAGCAGGAGCCAGTTTCAGCAAGAGGCAAGAGAGCAAACGCTCAGTTCCTAAAGCTGCAGTGGAAGAGATCAGATATTTGTAAGTTCAGACCACTCAGTTTTTCTAGGGTCAAGGGCAGATCTGTTGCCCATCACCTCAGGAACTCCTGCACTAGAGGAAGGCTCTGAGAGCAGCAGCCTAACGCACTGCCAGGGTCCCTGGTAACAACTTCAGCCATGCCTTGCTATCACCACGCTCTTCAGCCAAGAGGAGAGGGGCCCATCCCCTGGCTTTGCTCTGCCCAGGTTTCTGCCCTGGCTGCAGTGCCGGGTGGGAAGTCAGTAACTAATGCTGGTCACACCCCCCTGGGCACGAGGCAGTGCCTCACTTGTCTCTGAAGAGCACGCTCCAAGCAAGGAGCCACAGCCCGTCCCCCCGGCTCAGGAAGGGCCCCGCCGTACCGGGAGGAGCGACCGGCCCTCGGAGGTGATGAGGACGTTAATGTTGCATGGGAATTCCATCTGGTGGTAGCTGAAGTCATAGTCCACCTTCTGCCAAGTTATCAGGTTACCCAGGGCCGTCACGTTGTGCACACCTGCAACAGCAAGAACAAGTTCTCTGACCACTGGACTTAAACACATCAGACCTGATTTTTTTTCCCTTCAGTCTGTTTTTAGGACTTGCAAGCATCCTCCCTCTTCTTGTGCCTGGCGCATCTCCCAGATAGAGACAACTATTTCTTAAGATCAAAATTAAGAATTCTTGAAGGATTTCAAACCTAATGTTTATCTGGCCTAGTGTGGGTTAAGAGCTAAATGTTTTCAGTAGTCCTACAAAGCCAGACAACTAGTTACAGAGAAGAAACCCCATCTCTCCTCAAAAGAGGACAAACCACTATCAGCTGTCTGACAGAAAGTGTGATTTAACAGCTTAAAGGGGAATAAAAACCCAAGAAAGTCTTGCTGGATTTGTCAATCAGATTTTTTTTTTACAATCTTAATTAAGACTGACAAATTAACTGGTTAACACTTGGAATTCTCCCTTTGAAATACCAACAGGTGCCCAACAATCTGAATTTCTCTTCAGCAGCATTAGTGCATCTAATGACACATGTACTGTTGTGGTTTTGCCTTTAATGCATTAGTATTAATTTAATATATGGAAAATAATGGCAAAATTAGTAAATAAAGGCAATGTAATATTAGTTTACTTCTGTGACATTTTCCCACTTGAAATCTCCAAGCTGTAACTTCCTAGACTTCCAAGCTAACTACTAGATCTAAGGTACTACTTCTCTAGCATAAAATTTTTTTCCCAGCATTGTTACAAGAAATCAAAAATTTTTACTTTTTTCCCTTTAAATTTAGAGGAGAGCAACATACCACCAACAGACATGAAATAAAACTAACAAGCCTTTTTTATTTGCAGCTCTTAATACTTAAACCACCTCTTTCATTGGAAGCTGAGTTTTGTTAGACATCAAGAACAAGCATTTTAGCAAGCCTGTAAAGCAGCACAGCAATATTCTGTAAATGGCAGTTTGTCATGTGTTAACATTTTTTTTGAACAGACAACATGGAGATTTCTACTAGTTTTACTGTTTTCTTTAGTGAAATGTTGCAAATTTACTACAGCAGACTAACAAAAAAAACCCCTTAAGATTTAAAACCAAGTGAGTAATTTCAAAAAACCCAACTTTTAATAGGAGTAGCTAAAGAAAATGATATTTCTAAATAAAATCAGCTTGAAATCTGAAGCTCACTGGTGCTGCCAGACCGAGCACTTGAATGGGACAGAGCACTGACACTCAGCAGGGAGACCCAGCAGGCTTGCAGCATCACATAGTCCAGCTCAAGATAGCATTTTTATTTTAAAATAAAGACATACTGCAACTGACCTTTGTTATGTAGGTTATAATTAAACAAATTGCCTAAAGCTCTGTAGAAAGGCTACACAGCACTATGTCAGCTTACAAGATAGAATCATCATTCTGTTCCACAGAGTAACATCTATTTTTATTATCTCCAATTTTTAGTTGGCTTTTCAGGGGTGGTTTCCATATATACAGTAAGAGTGTCAAGCATAAGGCAGCAGCACGTGATTCCCCCACTTCTTCATTCATTCTCATAGGAAACTGGAAGGCCATTCTAATGAACCAGAGGTGTTCTGGCCTAAAGATTTATTCAAACTGGTGGGCTTTTCCACCAAGTGACAAAGACACTGTCCAGAGTTGTCTCCAATGCAAACAAAGCTGAGCTGAACAAGGAACAGTCTTGTTTCACTATTGGTCATCTGTGGTCTGAGATAGAGATTTTGACTCCACACAAGCGTTTCTTAGCAAAATACCAGAAAACTGCTGAAAGTAAAATAGGAGAAAAAACAAAACAAAACAACGTGCAAGAGATCAAGCGTTAAGTTTCTGCAGGCTGGCAGGAAGTTGGTTCAGGCAATGAAATAGGATAGGGAAACCACAGACAGTTTTGTCATAGAAAGCTAGAAAGTTGTCACCGGGACACGATTAGCGTCACTGCCTTAAGATACCAACTTTGAACCCTCCAGGGGAGAAGTGTTAAAGCAACCAAACAACCCCCCCAACCAAAACTACCTACCTGTTGTGTCCAGCTGTCCTTGCTCCAGCTGAGTCTCATCCACCACCAGGGAGGTGTTGCTGGCCAGCTGCAGCACGCCGCTGACCAGGCGGTTCGCCGCGTAGTCCTTGTGGGGGATGAACCGCGACTGGTTCATGTTCTCCACCGTCATTGGCAGGCGATAGGACTGCAGTGAGAAAAGGAACCAAGAAACCCATCAGCACCTTTCCTCTCCTCCAGCTCCCCTAGCAAACACCTTCCCTCAGCAAGAGCTGCAATTGTGAACCCCCACATTAAGTGAGGCAAAACTTGTTACCACAAGTCACGGCTCTAGCGTACAGAACGTGCTTTATCCCACACGGCCAAATGCTAAATACTTTTAAAAATTCCCCAAGGAAATTTCCCCAAAGGAAAATAATGCTGTTAAGAACTCTGGCTGCCTGTATGGTACATCTAGGATAAGCCAAACAAGAACAAATGATTTACTGCAGCAATGCGATGATTATGAACCCAAACTGACTTACTGTAACTTTCCTGCAGAACAGTATCCCCCAACTTGGGGATAAACAGTAACACCATGAGAATTAAACCACTTAAATGTTTAAGCATATCATCCAGAAAGACAAAAAGTATGCAGCACCTTGTGGGGATATGATTTTATGCTGTATTTATCCTAGATGATCAGGTAAACAGAGACCTCAGCTGACAGGGAAGCCCCATCTCCACGTTCACCTGCCCTCTGCACGGATGGCAGGAGCCTTGGTTTACAAAGCCTGCCTTTAACTAAAACACTGTTTATTTGCTTGGGACAAGTAGCCCCCCATCTCCCAGCAGAAATACTAAAGCACTGCAGTGCTGTTGCTCTCACTGCTGGAACCAGCTGCTGGATGATGCGGTATATGTGCTCCGTGAAGATGCTGTTCCTCGGACATCCGCTCAGGTTGACTGTGAATTTTCCCAGAGGAAGCACATCTCGTCTTGCATAACTAAACCAAAAATAACACAGGTTAGGCTGCCATCTGATTAGCACAGTGAAGAGAGGCAGCAGTCAGTGTGTGTGCTGTGCAGTACCTCTGACAGCTAACAGGATTTCAGTATTAGTGCACATGTAAACGACAGCCACGGGTTCTGCGCTCTCCAGAGCCCATGGAGCCAGGTTAGGCTGAAGGCTGCTTTGGAAGGCTTTGCACAACAGCAGCACGTTTATAGTGCTTGAGATCCTGCAATGTGCCTCCCAGACACTTTGCTCGCCCTGTGCTCTACTGTTATGCAGTAAAACTACTTCATCCTTTTGCTTTCTGGTTGCCCAATCTCAATTTCCCTGTTTATCGTTCATTTCCTTTACCTGCCCTCAGCTTTCCTCTCCCTCTTCTTACTGTATATCTTCTCCCCATTCTTGACAAATTTCAACTTTTTTGTGATACCAGCTAAGAGAGAAAACACATTCTAGTCTAAGTCTTAGAGCATTCACAGTCCCACTAGACAAAGTGTGCACAGAATGAAAACAAAACCTGAATCTTGATATTGAAGTACTTCTATTTACATGGGGACAAGGGGTCAGGGCAACAACTGTTGCAACAACTCCACCATAAATCCTGTCAGCTCACCATCATGCTGCCATGGCACTATGGGTGGACCCATCCTGACACCACCTGCCTTGCTGAGGCTGACAGCAGGTATGAGAAAGGCAGACACTGAGTCCAACTGCAGCTCTGTAAACGCTGTTACACAAACACGTGCTTTGCTACTCACTTTGTAACAGAATGGAATTTTTGCAAACCATAAAACAAGTGGTTGGTTTATTAAGAAATTTTTTTTTTTAGAAAGTGGAATGAATTTTCATTTTGAGAAAGACTAACAGTCTTTAAACAGTGACTGTTCAAACCAGTCTAAGATAACGTTCAGCAAATGCACTTTATCAGCCAGGAAGACAGATGACAGCACGTGCACATTCAGCTGCAGCATCAGCTCAGGTGGCAAATTTGTGTCATGTGCTAAATAGGGGTCACGTGAACTTC
Source organism: Merops nubicus (assembly GCF_000691845.1). Classification (NCBI taxonomy): domain Eukaryota; kingdom Metazoa; phylum Chordata; class Aves; order Coraciiformes; family Meropidae; genus Merops; species Merops nubicus. The sequence goes on from NW_008630398.1 coordinate 12,604, forward strand.
CCATTAAACCTATGTCTACATTTAATTAAAATCCCAGAATGTACCTTTCAGTATCTTTTAACATCTAAATGACAACTACTGCAGTCAGTAAATGCTGTCTTTGAGAAGCCAGTAGCATGCCCTAGTCAATAAAAGCAGCTAGATATGTAAAAATATGTTTTTATATCTCTGTTTAAAAGTCTATCTTGGAGATTTGTCCAACTCTTGAAGGCACACTGAAAGGTTATACTGCCACAAAACTGGCCTTGTAGCAAAGCTTGCTGTTATTTCAGACAATGGAATCTGTTTACTATGTCTATTAGGACAACTCTAGCTGGACAAAGTACTACTGGAATAAGTACTATTTAAACTATTTCTGCCATTTATTTGCAGAGCAGTGAAGAACCACATAAAAGGAGATTTCTTTTAAAAGAGGAATATAAAAATTCTCAGCAAGCATCTCCATACTTACACTGTAGAGATGAGATGCAATATAAGGTATTCAGCAGCCAAACTGTCCCCCAAGAGGGCATGGGTGAGGAACCCAAGTAACTCTGCTCTCACTGGTGACAGCTCAGACATGAAATTGGAAACAACTGATAAAAGAGCAGAAGACAACAAATGTCAGAAAATATGCTGTTCCTCTTCCTGCTGTGTAAATCTTAATTTCTATTACAGTTTGATGAAGAATGGTCACTCCAAAACAGTCTTAGGAAAGATAGTTACTCCCTGGTTTTTCAACTAGGCGACTACTGGCTTTGGATAACCTGAGTCACTCAACATTTCCTTGGAAATGCTTTCTTTTAAATTAGATATTGGGTAATGCATTTGCAGAAGGCTGTGAAGTTTGGAGCCAAAATTCTAAAATTGATAGCCTATCCATACGACATTAAAGGCATAAAAAACCCAAACCCCTTACACATAGCACAGCTCAGGACAATCAATACAAGGCATGCAAAGAAGAAAATTATAAATATCAATTAGAGGTTTGCATGCAATAATTAAAAAAACCCAAATAGGTCACAAAGAATAGCACAGTTGCTTAAAAGCAGAATTGCCTCATGTTCTTCACAGTATCATGATTCTTTAAGTTTCCAGTATGTTTTTCATTTTCACTGTTATACTAAATGGGCAATCTAATTTTCCAGCAATTCACTACTCCATTTGAAAACAAATGAATTCTTATGGCTGAAAAACTTGGTAAAATCCTTGGCACGCAGAATGCAAATCCAGCTTTCATCTCAGTCACATTTATTTCAGGTAAACACGTAAGGGTCACAAACACAAGCACCTGTATCTTGTCCAGTTCTGCTCCTCTGTTGAATAAGATTTAATTTCAAACCCTGCCATTGATGTGTTTGTCTCTGAGCAAAGCAGAATTTGTTTACATATGCTAGGAAACTACACATTTACATGTACACAGAGAGAGGTGAAGTTCAGGTACTCACAGGTTTTACTCTCCTCTTCATTAAGGCAGGCAGGCAGTAACGGGTTAATGTGTTGTAATTTCTGTGCCAAAATCACATGGATTCGGGGCACTAATGAGGCTGGAGGACTGTGGACTCGCTGCTCCTCTGCCATGTCCATACACTCCATAGGGTCGAGGGATGAGCTGTCCCTAGGAAAGGGCACAGCACAACTGGACTTAGAAACATTCCACACAAATTTCTCTCCATCTGACTAGGAGCGCCTGGAACCCGGCCAAGAACAGAGCACGTCCAAACAAACAACATCTGCTCCAGCTCCTGCTAACTCCTCCCATACTCAAACTACCTTCTTGGTGGTTTTTATAAACACCATGCACACTGAATCACAGTTATATAATGATACAGAAATGACAAAGCATGCTTGACCAAAAATATTGTATTAGTTTCAGAAAACAATCAAATCTCAGTTTTCTAAAAAAAAAAAAAAAAAAAAACCCAATTTTTAAAAAAAAAAAAAAAAAAAAACCAAAGCTCCAAGCCCCTAACAAAGCCAACTAAAAATATCCCCAAACAGAAACTGAAAAACAAAACCCCAAAACCAAACAGCCCAAACAAAAACTCTTTTATTATCTGCTGCACCATTTAATATGATGTAGCTTCAAATAAAATGTTACGCACTGTTCTGTTCAGCATGTACTGAGTGAAGTCCAAACTTTTAACAAAACAAGGTAGTGATTTATTAGATTTATCTTGTGTATGCAAGGTTTTCATATTCCACCAGGTTCCAGAACCCAACACAAGATCATCCAGGCAGCCATGTAACAGCAATGTCACTGGCCGAGTCAGAAGATGTGTAAATAAACCCTGACATAACTTGGCTGAAACTTGAAGGTATTACCTCTTAATCTAAGAGTTCAGATACACAAGCTCTGCTCCCTCTGATGACACTTTAGAAAATCCCTTCCAGGAGGTGTTCATTTGTTACGTATAAACTAAAATCCCTAAAGTGACTATCAGATACAAGGGAAGCTCAGTACAAATTTAATCAACTTACACTTGTTTTAAAAGCTGGAAGGCTTTATAACTTCACAGCCTCTTCAGTCCATCAACAGACCACCCACTCTTGCCATTAAAAGAGATTTCGTTTGTATTCAAAAGATTGCTAAAGGCCACCATTTTGTCTATTTGTGACAGAATGACATACAGGAAAAAACCCCAACCACCTATGACAGACCAACTGAGCTGTCAGCCTGGGATTAGCTGTCAGACAGATGATAACCAAAAGCAGCTGACCAGGCTGCAACTTTTAAGAAGCTGGCACTATAAAGCATTGACACTGCACTCTCAACATTGTACTTATCAGAAAGATAAACTCACCAACAGAAACAATTTAAAGTGCAATGGTTCAAGACATCACTACTACGTTTGTTAGATCCATCAACAGTTTCATTTCAAAAATTGACTTCTTGTGTCACTCTGGTTTAGTAAGTATTTGGCCAAGCAAGTAATTGCAGAACAGCAGGTAAAATAGGAAGTATCTATCAGTGCTGATATATCGTGATGATATACCTTAATTAACAAAAAAAGTCAGTGCAGTTTTTACTTGTTTTGGTCACTTTTTTTTAATACTCTTCAGAACAGCTTTCATGGACTTACAAAATGTCCTTTGAAATAATTTGTATTTGAAAGCTTTGTTCACTATTTGCTCATTCACTGAAAGTTTAATAGGCATGAAAGAGTACAAACACTTAGCTATAGAAACTCTGTTTTACAGACTATACAACAATCTAAAAAAAGATGCACTGTGTATCCAAGGGTATGGACACACCAGAGTACAACTGGACTCGTTTACAGGACCGTGGATTGAACTCTTTCTACATCAAGCATTTTTTAAGCAACAAATTTCACCTCTCAGGCATGACTGTTATGTATTTATTTTCCTTGTCTGTGTTAAGGGAACAGCCAAAATATTTTGCTCATTGAAATAAAAGTCTCCTTTGTTTCAGGATCATGCATCAGGGGAGCCTCACCTCTCCTCATTGTTTACTATGCTCAGCACTGGATCCACAGACAAAATCCCGTACACCTCCAGAACATCGTTGACTTTGAAGCTGTCCCAGCTCTCATAGACCTGCCACAAAGAGGAGATAATGAAATACAGAGGCAGATGGGCCAGGCACAGGACTGCAGACACACAGACACACACACACAGACAAAAGGGAAAAATCTCAGAAGACTCAGCTGTAGACTGAGCGCAGGCTGTGTGAAGAGGTCCCTCCTAGTCCTCAGTGTCAGCAAGTTTACACTGGAAACAGGAGTTTCTATGATCACATGCTTTTCCCTGTCGGAATTCTTTCGCCAGACGAACAATTGTATTCTAATCTGATTTATCAAGATTTGCTGACTAAGAGAGCATCCAACCCAGTAACAGCAGAGAAACGTTGTGCTGGAAGCTTCATAGTCAATATCGCACACTAGTGAGTCAGAGACTATTTCACAAACAATATAAAAATGTGTAGTTTATGGTTTTTGGCTTGTTCCATCAACTTTTTCCCCTTTAGAGAACAATCCTAAAAGCAAAATACCAGGACTCAACACCAGCTACAACCTGAAGCATGTAGTAATGGATATTTTTGTTAAGCGAAGTGTAGTGAGAATCTGCAAGTTCTAGTAAGTGCTGTTGAAAGATTTTAGCAATTCAGGTACAGCACTCCTGAGGAGACCCAATGTAACTATCTGTAGAAACAAAATCCTGGACTTGAGAAACAGTTTCTGTGCCTATAAACCAATGCCAGGCCAACTATTTACATTCTGGCTTCAGAGAGTGTTTGCCTCACTGAGGCCACAGCCACATTCATCACCTCTCTGTTTTCGTTACCTTCACAAGACATGCTGGTCCCTTCTCTCCTGGCAATGGAAAATTTAGGTCAAGTGGAGGGGAGCAGTTGGGAGAAATGAGCTGATGACCTGCAGAAGCTTCTGTTTCTAATCTTTTTGGCTCCACACATCCATGGATATCACCTCCACTGCCTGAAAAAGAAAGGATTTTTAGGCTCTTTAAAGGGAAATGTAAAAGTAACCAACTTTCTTCAGTGAGCAACGCAGAATTAAACTAATTTAACAAGATGGCCAACAAAAAATATTTAATAATACAATGTATTTGACAGAATATACTCTTAATCAGAATAGAACAGTCTCACAAATGCATATTTTATATTTTCAATCCAAGTATAAGTGAGAGTACTTACTGGTAAAGATCTGTGTGCCTTAGAAACCGAGACACAGCCAGAAATCTCATTTTCAAAATGTAATGCTTAAACTGTGTGAATGACTTTTTTCTGAATTCCACAGGACTGCAAGGAACTAACTCTAGAAACTACTACCAGGAAGTCATACAATGTACATGCAACACCATTGGCTCTCCCACACTACTTCAATTTAAACCACTCAGGGCTTCAACAAAGCCACAAAATTAGCCATGAAAGCTGCAGCAGCTGTACTGATTCAAACAGTGACAAGTGTTTCAATGTTTTAAAATGAAATTTTTGCAAATTCTGGAAAGATATCATACTAACTATTGATCAATAATGACTATTACCCATGTGCTGCTCTTTCTGTTTAGAGGGATGTAGATCCATATCTTCATCTTCCTCATAGCTCCTCTTGTGGCGACTTGGTGTGTAGGATGTTGAAGGACTAACTCGGGCTTGGCTGGCACTAATATATGCTTAAAATTGGGGATTAAGGACAACCACAGACTCAGTGGAGAGAAAACAAAAAAAACACCCAAACCCTAATTTGCTCGAATTTAACAAAATGCTATTATCCTGTTTTGAGCAAGATATTAAAATAATGATTCAGGTTATTATTTAGACATCATTTCTTTAGCTAAATAAATCACCTGCTTAAGAAGTGTACAGCAGTCATTGGCTTTGTGGAAAATGGAAATTAAAAAACACTGAGTGCTATTCCACTCTCAATCTCTAAAAGCTGTGGTTTGGTTATTTTTTTCTTTTTTTGGTTGTTGTTTCTTTGATTGTTTTTTTAAGCCCAGAGAGCATGGTTTTGGTCAGGTGCAAACAAAAATATTAGGATTTTTTTTTTCCTCTCACACCTCAATCCTAAAGAACAAACATTATAGTAACATTTAAAGACTTGCTATCTAATATAATTATTATACTTTAAAAAGAAAGATACTAGCAATACCACACATGTAAATTAAATTTGAAAAAGCTAATACACTATTCCTTTTCCTAGCTTGATGAGTAAACACTGAAATTGTGTTCACTATTTTCATAACACTTCAAGATAAGCACCTTAAGTCAAACACTTTAAGTTTCCATTCCTGCAGTACTTTGCTGCACGTTTCATTCAATGACTCTTACCAATCATGTTATTACAAAAATTGTGTTAGCTTTATTTTAAAATGGCATTTGCATTCTGTGCCAATGACAAGTAGTTTTCTTAAATTCTGAACTCAAAATATGAAATATATCATTATAGATTTACCATGAAATTCTTACCTTTTACAAAAGGCAACATACCTCAAGTTTTCTAAAACTCTCCCTCCCCACTCCCTTGGAGGGGAAGATAATAAAAAATTCCTAAAAGGTGTTTAAATAAGCATCCTGTATCCATTCCACTCAAAAAAAATCAACTTTCATTTACCAGCAGAGACTAAAGATGATTTCTTTCTCCCCAAAATGTTTCCTGTACTCATTGAGAAAATGATGTACTGTGGTCAGATTATGAAAAGCACAATATTTCAATTTTCCAGGAATTATTGCCTTAACATGCTCAGCTACAGGTGTTTACAGGTTCTTGTGGGAGGGTGTCACTATGGAAATGTTCTGACTTAAGCAGAAAGTGCCAATGGAATGCGCACGGCTCAACGAAGTTTCTTTTTTTCTAAGCATTTGCAAATCAAAATTAACATAAATTTCCAAGACCTTCCCAAGCAAACAGGAAAATCTGGTCTAAATCCCTACTAAATTAAAAAACAAGACTCCTAAATTAATTGGCATCCTCTCTGTGCAAATAGCACACCATTGACTTTTCTTTGTACTTTTCCTACAGCTACCACCTCTCCTGATTCACTCAAAATAAAAGAAACTTTAAATAAACTTATCTCCTTAAATCTAACGAATTAGCTGGTGATTGCTGTTTGTACAGCAGAGCACTAGCTCAGTTTAAAAGGATATTTCTTTCACCCATGCTGATTCCCCAGGCACTGGAACACAGTAGAAAGTCTGTCTCTCTGAGGTGACCGTTTGTGAGGAGTTCAAATCAATTT